>NC_053024.1:367982048-368098681 GCF_003073215.2 Triticum urartu
TCATTGATCTTCACTTATATCTTTCGGAGTAGTTTGTTGTTTGCTCTAGTACTTCACTTATATCTTTTAGAGCATGGTGGCAAGAAATAGATGAACTCTCATGATTCACTTATATTATTTTGAGAGTCTTAATATCATGGTAATTTGATTAAAATCCTAATATGCTAGGTATTCAAGATTAGTAAAAACTTTCTTATGAGTGTTTTGAATATTAAGAGAAGTTTGATGCTTGATGATTGTTTTGAGATATGGAGGTAATAATATCAAAGTCATGCTAGTTGAGTAGTTTTGAATTTGAGGAATACTTGTGTTGAAGTTTGCAAATCTCGTATCATGCACGTATGGTAAACGTTATGTAACAAATTTGAAACATGAGGTGCTATTTGATTGTCCTCCTTATGAGTGGCGGTCGGGGACGAGCGATGGTCTTTTCCTACCAATTTATCCCCCTAGGAGCATGCGCGTAGTGCCGAGGTTTTTGATGACTTGTAGATTTTTGCAATAAGTATGTGAGTTCTTTATGACTAATGTTGAGTCCATGGATTATACGCACTCTCACCCTTCCATCCTTGCTAGCCTCTTCGGTACCGTGCATTGCCTTTCTCACATTGAGAGTTGGTGCAAACTTCGCCGGTGCATCCAAACCCCGTGATATGATACGCTCTGTCACACATAAACCTCCTTATATCTTCCTCAAAACAGCCACCATACCTACCTATTATGGCATTTCCATAGCCATTCCAAGATATATTGCCATGCAACTTTCCATCATTCCGTTCATCATGACACATTCATCATTGTCATATTGCTTAGCATGATCATGTAGTTGACATAGTATTTGTGGCAAAGCCACCGTTCATAATTCTTCCATACATGTCACTCTTGGTTCATTGCATATCCCGGTACACCGCCGGAGGCATTCATATAGAGTCATCTTTGTCCTAGTATCGAGTTGTAATCATTGAGTGTAAATAATAGAAGTGTGATGATCATCATTATTAGAGCATTGTCCCAAGTGAGGAATAAATAAAAAAGGGAGAAAGGCCATAAAAAAGAGAAGGCCCAAAAAAAGAGAAAGGCCATAAAAAAAGAGAAGGCCCAAAAAAATGAGTGAAAAAGAGAGAAGGGACAATGTTACTATCCTTTGCCACACTTGTGCTTCAAAGTAGCACCATGATCTTCATAGTAGAGAGTCTCTCATGTTATCACTTTCATATACTAGTGGAAATTTTTCATTATAGAACTTGTCTTGTATATTCCAACAATGGGCCTCCTCAAGTGCCCTAGGTCTTCGTGAGCAAGCAAGTTGGATGCACACCCACTAGTTTCTTTTATTGAGCTTTCATACATTTATAGCTCTAGTGCATCAGTTGCATGGCAATCCCTACTCCTTGCATTAACATCAATCGGTGGGCATCTCCATAGCCCATTGATTAGCCTCGTTGATGTGAGACTTTCTCCTTTTTGTCTTCTCCACATAACCCCCCTCATTATATTCTATTCCACCCATAGTGCTATATCCATGGCTCACGCTCATGTATTGCATGAAAGTTTATGAGTTTGAGATTACTAAAGTATGAAACAATTGCTTGGCTTGTCATTGGGGTTGTGCATGATGAGAGCATTCTTGTGTGACGAAAATGAAACATGACTAAACTATATGATTTTGTAGGGATGAACTTTCTTTGGCCATGTTATTTTGAGAAGACATAATTACTTAATTAGTATGCTTGAAGTATTAATATTTTTTATGTCAATATGAACTATTGTCTTGAATCTTTCGGATCTGAATATTCATACCACAATTAAGAAGAATTACATTGAAATTATGCCAAGTAGCACTCCGCATCAAAAAATTCTGTTTTTATCATTTACCTACTCGAGGACGAGCAGGAATTAAGCTTGGGGATGCTGATACGTCTCCAACGTATCTATAATTTTTGATTGCTCCATGCTATGTTATCTACTGTTTTGAATGTTGATGGGCTTTATTATACACTTTTATATCATTTTTGGGACTAACCTATTAACCCAGAGCCCAGTGCCAGTTTCTATTTTTACGCTGTTTTAGGGTTTCGAAGAAAAGGAAAATCAAATGGAGTCCAATTGACCTGAAACTTCACGGAACTCATTTTTGGA
This sequence comes from Triticum urartu, assembly GCF_003073215.2. Classification (NCBI taxonomy): domain Eukaryota; kingdom Viridiplantae; phylum Streptophyta; class Magnoliopsida; order Poales; family Poaceae; genus Triticum; species Triticum urartu. The sequence continues at coordinate 367,984,188 of NC_053024.1, forward strand.
AGGAAAGAAGCCCAGAAGACTTGGAGTGCACGTCGGGGGACTTACGAGGAGGCCACGAGGCAGGGGGGCGCGCCCACCCCTGGGCGCGCCCTCCACCCTCGTGGGCCCCTCGTGGCCCCCCTGACGTACTTCTTCCGCATATATATCTCCATATACCCTAAAAACATCCGGGAGCACAATAGATCGGGAGTTCTGCCGCCAGAAGCCTCCGTAGCCACCGAAAGCCAATCTAGACCCGTTCCGGCACCCTGCCGGAGGGGGCAATCCCTCTCCGGTGGCCATCTTCATCATCCCGGTGCTCTCCATGACGAGGAGGGAGTAGTTCTCCCTCGGGGCTGAGGGTATGTACCAGTAGCTATGTGTTTGATCTCCCCTCTCTCTCTCTCTCGTGTTCTTGAGGTGATACGATCTTGATGTATCGCGAGCTTTTCTATTGTAGTTGGATCCTATGATGTTTTCTCCCCCCCCTCTACTCTCTTGTAATGGATTGAGTTTCCCCTTTGAAGTTATCTTATCGGATTGAGTCTTTAAAGATTTTAGAATACTTGATGTATGTCTTGCCGTGGGTATCTGTGGTGACAATGGGATACCACATGATTCACTTCATGTATGTTTTGGTGATCAACTTGCGGGTTCCGCCCATGAACCTATGCATAGAGGTTGGCACACATTTTCGTTGTGATTCTCCGGTAGAAACTTTGGGGCACTCTTTGAGGTTCTATGTGGTTGTTGAATAGATGAATCTGAGATTGTGTGATGCATATCATATAATCATACCCACGGATACTTGAGGTGACATTGGAGTATATAGGTGACATTAGGGTTTTGGTTGATTTGTGTCTTAAGGTGTTATTCTAGTACAAACTCCAGGGTTGTTTGTGACACTTATAGGAATAGCCCAACGGATTGATTGGAAAGAATAACTTTGAGGTGGTTTCGTACCCTACCATAATCTCTTCGTTCGTTCTCCGCTATTAGTGACTTTGGAGTGACTCTTTGTTGCATGTTGAGGGATAGTTATGTGATCCAATTATGTTAGTATTGTTGAGGGAACTTGCACTAGCGAAAGTATGAACCCTAGGCCTTGTTTCAACACATTGCAATACCGTTTACGCTCACTTTTATCATTCGTTACCTTGCAGTTTTTATATTTTCAGATTACAAATACTATTATCTACCATCCATATACCACTTGTATCACCATCTCTTCGCCGAACTAGTGCACCTATACAATTTACCATTGTATTGGTGTGTTGGGACACAAGAGATTCTTTGTTATTGGGTTGCAGGGTTGCTTGAGAGAGACCATATTCATCCTACGCCTCCTAAGGATTGATAAACCTTAGGTCATCCACTTGAGGGAAATTTGCTACTATCCTACAAACCTCTGCACTTGGAGGCCCAACAACGTATACAAGAAGAAGGTTGTGTAGTAGACATCAGTGGGACATAAAATTCCTTGTGGCCTACCTTGAGGATCCGTTGAGCATGATCCAAGGATGGGCTATCGATAATAGCCATCATCTGGATCTGGTCGAGCACCTCATTCAATAAGACGAGGCTGGCCAGATTGGCGTATTGATGTCTACTACGCAACCTTCTTCTTGTAGACTCGTGTTGGGCCTCCAAGCGTAGAGTTTTGTAGGACGGTAGCAAATTGCCCTCAAGTGGAAGACCTAAGGTTTATCAATCCATGGGAGGCGTAGGATGAAGATGGTCCCTCTCAAACAACCATGCAACCAAATGACAAAGAGTATGTTATGTCCCCAACACCCAATACAATGGTAAATTGTATAGGTGCACTAGTTTGGCGAAGAGACGGTGATACAAGTGTAATATAGATGGTAGATATAGGTTTTTGTAATCTGAAAAATATAAAAACAGCAAGGTAACTAGTAACAAAAGTGAGCGAAAACGATATTGCAATGCTTGAAAACAAGGCCTAGGGTTCACAGTTTCACTAGTGCAAGTTCTCTCAACAATGATAACGTAATTAAATCATATGGCAATCCCTCAACATGCGACAAAAGTCACTCCAAAGTTCCTATCATGGAGAACATAAGACGAAATTGCGTATAGGGTACGAAACCGCCTCAAAGTTATTCTTTTCGATCAATCCATTGAGGTATTCCTATAAATGTCACAAACAGCCCTAGAGTTCTCTAAGTGCATCTAGTGCCCCTTAGTGATTTTGGTGTATTGAAGACTTATAGGTTAAGGGACTAATGCGTTTGTGAGTGTACACAGGTCCATAAGTCTATGAGGAGTTTGATATTTACAGAGAAAGTCGACCCCTAAAAATGAATGTCTTCAACTGAAGACTTTGACCTTCTGAAGACTTTGAAAGCGAAGAAATTGGTGTGATCCTGAAGACTTGATATTCATGCGAGGAATATGAAGCTTGAAGACTTGTGTTTTCATAGTTTCGTTTTCTCTTTCTTGAGTCATAGGAAACACCGTACTGTTAAAGGGGGTCGAGGTAAAACTAAGGAAAAGTTTCCAAGTGATGCTCATCTCAAAATCCTACACCTACCCAATCCTTTCGAGTGAAGCATTGGAAATCTCATACAGTTCAGTCATATTCTTTAGTGATAGAGATGAACATCTTCTGGTCTTTGAGGAATTTGTTCTGACTGAGGAGTTAGGAATTCACCAGTGCGGATTGCCTACAAGTGAGGAACATGATAGCCCTGAGGAATTTGATAGCTGAATTTCCGACCGTTGCTGTGCTATGCGCCAGCTGTCCCAAAATATCTACCCACCTAACGGTCATATGATTGAAGGGCATTTATGTCTTATCATGTCGGGCTGCTCCCTAGGCTATAAATAGCCGCCCCCTACAACCACTAGTTGGTTGGCTGCTCCGCAAGAAACTGACAGTTGTCATTGAGAGCATCCCATCCTCCAAGGACTTTGAGCGAAAATCATCAAGTGAGGAAAAACCCAATACCCAAAAAACACCTAGAAACCCAAAGTGATTGAGAATCACTGAAGAAATTGTTCATGTGTGGAACTGACGCTTATTACCTTTGAGGATTGTGCATCCTCCAGATGGTTAGGCGTCATTGTCTAGAGCATCCAAGAGCAAATTGCGGATCACCGAGTGATCGAGTCTGTGAAGGTTTGGATTCACCTAAAGACTTACCACGAGTGATTGGGTGAGGTCTGTGTGACCTTAGCTCAAGGAGAATATGGTGAGGACTGTGTGTTCGGGACAGTGTGTCCTCAGGTTTAAATACCTAGCCGCTCCAACCAGACGTACGACTGTCATAGCAGTTGGAACTGGTCTACCAAATCACCAACTTCACCAAGCTACTGGTTCTATTTCCTCAACTCTTTCATTTCCTCATTTCTGTGTAGAAGTACTTGGCCGTTACTGTTTGAATACTTTGACTGAAGACTTTCTCAATTTCCTCAATCCTATTTCTTCAGTCAGTTTGTCTTTAGCTTGCTTATCCTGTGTTTACGCTACTTGTACTCTATGCTGTTTTCATTTCATCATGATGACTATGCTACCACTCAGTTATGCTTGCATCTGAGTACTTATTCCGCTGCTTAGTAGTTCATTGCTAAGGAATTTCCTCACCTTGAAATTCCTCAGTGACGAATTCATAAACATATGGAAGAACTCCCCCTGAAGATGTGCATATGTGAGGAATTTTCCTTGAAGAGCAAATGCACATTGTATAATAGAATCATGGAGATCTCCCCCTATATCTTGTAATTTGTACACGCATTTAACATATGATATGAAGAATTTGAAATGCATGATGAAATATGGTGGCTGAAGTAATTCAGCATGCATGCATTAACATATATGAGGAAATAGCATGTAGAAGAACATAGCAAAAGTATGAGACCACCATCAAACTTAACTTTACAACTCGATCCAACATACACTTCAGAAGATCGAGAGTTGTAACTTAGCAAAAAAACGCCCATATATAGACCCTCTTGAAGACTAACTCAAATTTCTCCCGCTTTGTCATCGAATGACCAAAAGGGACGAAAAATGAGGACTAACGCCCCTGAAGAATAACATCACGAAGTCGAGGGAGGAGCGCCAGCATTGTTTGGGTCGTCCGTTGAGGTAGGGCCTACCGCAGTGTTGTTCAAGTCTTCGTGTTCACCAATCTCGTGCGATGAAGAATACGAACTAGCCACAAGCTGAGGAACTTTGACCTTCTTGAATTTCTTTGAAGGTGGCTGTGCCCAGTCAAAGTCCTATTGAAATTCCATCTTCTTGAGATCTTCAGCGTTGTGGTTGTGATCAACCTTCAAATGAAGACTGAGGAGAAGCTCACAATCAGTCATCACCCTTGGAGTTGTGGCTTGAGGAAATTGCCTTGAAGCATTTGCGGCAGTGTCATGAGTGGTAGTTTCATCATTGGTGGAGTAGGATGCAGCTTTTGAAACTGGCCATCCAATGGACGAATGCGTTCATCAATAACAGCAGCCTTGCCCTTCTCATCAGCTGAGGAAATAGTCCGTTTGAGGATTTCAATTGGGGGCAAGTAGCTGACGTGATTTTGCAAATCAGCCTTGTAATGAATTGAAGACCTTGATCTTATGAATCTCATGATCCAGGGAGCGTAAGGCTTCAGTTCAAATGGTGACAAAGCGACATTGGCCAAAGTCCTCATGAAGAAATCATGGTAGTTGATAGGAATACCATGTATGATGTTGAAAAGCAGATTCTTCGTGATGCCAACAACTTCTTCATCATCAGAGTTGTGGCCCTTTATTGGACTGGGGGTTTTGGTCAATATCCTGTATATTGTCCTTGGCACATAGAGCTATTCCTTGACGAGGAATTGGGTCCTTGGAGCTTGGCCTGGCTTCAAAGGCTTCATCAGCACTTGCATCAAATGGTTTGACAGCTCAGGTTCATCATAGATGCACCTTGCAGCTTCAGTGGGAGGACTGACTGGGACAGCGTGAAGCAATTCAGATGCTGGTGCTTTGTAGTGAGTATTTACAGTCATCCAGTCCAATACCCATGAATTGACGTCTTCAACGTTGCCAGTGATGTGCAATGTGGCATAGAACTAAAGAATGAGTTCTTCATTCCAGTCACAGATGTCGGTGTAGAGGTTGAGCAGTCCAGCGTCATGAAGAACACTGAGGACTAGGGTGAAGCAGGGCAGCGACTCCATGTCCACATGAGGAATTTGCTGATGGTCAAAGATCTTGTCTTTATAGAACAACAGTGAGGAATAGAAATTCATTTGGCTTGCTATCCAGAAGCGCTTTCGTGTGAGTCTTGCAGAGTCATATGGATTATAATCCGTGAAGAATATGTGCTCAGCAAAGAAGTCATCAGCTTTCAACTTCTGCTTCTTGGAGTGAGGATTTTGAGGCTTGGGCTGAAGATTTGCTGTGGTTTCCATCACCGCCTCTTGAATCACAGTTTCTTGAGCCACAAGCTAAGGAATTTCAGTGGGAGTCTCTTCAGCAGCCTTGGCCTTCATCTCAACAGCAACATTTTCATCTATGCTAGTGGCTGGAACTTCTTCAGGAATAGTGAGGAGAGATGCCTGGTGTTCTTCAGAGCCCGTGTGAATTTCTTTGGTCTGGACAGGGGACTGAGGAATCTGTTTCATAGGTATGAATAGTGGTGAATTGGGGTGATGACTTTCCAAGTAGTCGTCATTTAGAATTGGAGTTGTACACCCAATGTCCACGTCTTCATCTTCCTCATCTATTTCTTCAACACCAACCTCTTCAGCAGTGAACCGAGGCATGTGCGAGGATACCAGTGGGGTTGAAGGGATGTTATCCACTTCAATTTCATCAGCCACCTGCTCTGACATAGCAGTAGAAGGATCTTCTTCATCTGATTCATTGGGAATCACATATTCCTCACCAAAGGGAACGATTTCCTTTGATGGCATGCTTGATAGAGGAACAACATCTATGGGATTTTCATAGGAGCTCGTCAAAGTCTTCACTTTCTTTGGGGATGAAGACTCTAAGGAAGCAGATGCTTTCCTTTTCTTCACAGCGGCTCGCTCCGCAGCCTTTGTTTTCTTCACTTCTGATGCAGAAGGAAGGTTGATGCTTGTTGTTGGTGTAGGAGGAGCAGAGGAAATTGGTTCAGTCTCTTCAGGCACAACTGATGCAGTTTTCCTGGCTTGGTCAATCTCTTTAGGCGTTGTAGCAGATGCTTTAACAGTCCTGGCTTGTTTTTCAGGCGCAACACTAGAGGTTGCCCTGGTAGTTTCTTCAATGGCTGGAATGTCTTCATCAGCCCTGGTGCTTTCAGTTTCTTCAGCAGCCTGATTTTTATCAGCGGTGGTGACATGTTCTTTAGTGGGCTGAGAAAATGCTTTCAGCCTGAGGAATTTCATGTTGCATTGGGCTCCAACATTTCAGGTGAACCCCTTCACCATGTTGATGAATCTGACCTTGGCTCCCAGCCAATCTGCACGGTATACATCAAATTCATCACTGAGTGCTTTGACCTCATCTTGCATGGTCATAAGTTCACCAGTTGTCATTTTTACAACGTTCTTCTTCAGAAGATGCTCCTTCTTGTACTGAGCCTTCTTTAGCTTCCTGGCCTTCTCAAACTTCCATTTTTCTTCGCCTATGAAGGCTGTCAGCATGTGGTTCTGGCCAGGTGTGAGATTCAAATCAGGCATAGGAGTGATGGGGTCCTTGTGCCAGAGATCAATGAAGTCCATGATCAACTTGGGATCCGACAGAAGAGGCACATCAGTGCCTTTGGCTCTAGCGGCCTGTTGTTGTCTGTCTCTGATGATTTCTTCTAATTCCTCATCATTAGCTCCGTATTCACTTGACGGTACATGGAAGGCAACCCGCTTCTTGTGAGGACTTGGCCTTGTGCCTTGTCCAGCAGTGGCCTTTGTCTTCAGCAAAGTTGGGCCTGACTGTAGAGGAGCTGAGGAACTTAAAGATGCTCCTGAAGCAATTGAGATTCTAGTGGTCCTTTGGCATGAGGTGAGGTGCGCAAATGCTGAGGACTTTGCAGCAGTAGCTGAAGATATTATAGTAGAGGGGACTGGAGCTGCTTGAGGAAATTGCCATGAGGGCTTTGACGAGCTTGGCCGTGAGGGCATTTCTGCGGAAGTGGGCTTGTGCGCAGGCTTCTTGGGCATAGCCTTCTTAGGCTTGCTAGCAGAGGCCTCAGCACAAGCACTAGAGTCTTTGTTGAATGTCCTCACTGCTTCCTTAGCCACTTTGGCCAACTTGGCTTACTGCTTGGACCATTCGTCTAGATAATCCTCACTGCTCTTGAGGCTAGTGGGATCAGCAATTTGGCCGTGCGCCAATGGAGGTCTTGGGCAAGGAGGGTGTAGAGCGAATTCCTTCATATATTTAGGAGTGACATATCTGTACTCCATCCATTCCCTTGCCCATCTCCTCTCTATCCTCTAAATGCGCACTTTGCGCTCATTCTTCATTTCTTCAGCTGGAGTGCAGTACCCTGCATAGATGTCATCATGGATCTCAAACGCTGTGTTGACTTCCAATCCTTACCCTCCCTTCCGTGGTTTCTTGCCATCAACCATTTTCTTCAGCTGAGGAATTTGAACCACAGAATTCTCTAAAGAGGTATGCAATTTGTCTTCGAGGAACGTTGCAAATGAGATAAGTTGATGAGAACCTAGAGATTCAGCAATGGACATGTGTACCTGTGAATAGAGTATAGGTGCGAAGAATTTGGAGAGGTCACATGCGTTCTCAGAATTTTTTCAAAAAGAACAAGTTTGAGGAATTTGAGCAGGAGTGTCTTCAGGAATTTCACTAAGCGTTCTTTGATTTAGGTTCTAGAGTTGTATAGATTGAAAATCCACACAATTGAGGAATCTTGAAGAAAAACATTGCTTAGAGCAATAGATCAAGAACAGATGCATGTGAGGTGTTCAACTAGTGGGGAAGTTGAGGAATAAACACCTTTTGAAGATTTTGTGAAAATCATCAGAATCAACATGGGCAGTAAAAATAGATTTTAAATACCCTTGACGAAGAACACGACGAACTGGGAAGTTTAGATGGGAAGTTCGTCCATTCAAATCTTCCACGCCCTAACTCGGCGACGGAAGACAGCTACAACGGCGGCGGAGTGAAGATTTCCGCGACCGGCACAAGTATGACGGTGATGAGGTCGAGGGAGTGAAGCTCTTCCTCACCGGCGAAGATGGAAGTAGTGGCGACGCTAGGTCTGAGAGCTTAGGCGTGAGGAGTGAGGTCGAGTGGGGTAAATGAAGTCTGAGGAGGGTGAGGGGTATTTCTAGCTTAGGTGAAAAACCGCTCGCTCGAAGAAATTGGACGAACGTGCCCCTGACCCTTCTCATCCTAGCGGCATGTGTCACCCACGTACAGTGAGGTGGAGATCGTGTGAGATCGTGGGTGAATATAATAATCACATCGTGGGATGTGAAATGGTTTGAGCGGCAAAAGCCGAAAATTGAGATATGAAAATTTTAATGTTTCATTCACAAATGCTTCAGCTGACAAGGACACATTGAAGATTTTGAACGAGTTTCAAATAGAACACACATGAAGAATTTGTGAACAGACTGGGTTGATTTTAGCATAGAGGGGGAAGGGTCCGATCACATTCACTTAGCAGAAAAGTCAACTTGAAGAATTAACAATAAGTGAATAATGCAGAGGACTAAAAACTCAAATATATATATATATATATACATATATATATAGCCAATGAAGAACACAATCGGAAAGAGTGAAGACTATGCAAAGTTAAAGAATTTGAACAACTGAGGGATTTCAAAACTGAAGAAATAATCAAATTGAAGATTTTCAACTTTTGTTGGTGGCGTGACCCACCGTATAAGAATGATGATTTCAGACGCCGCGTACAATTGTCGTAGGGCTATGAGAATCAAATTCTTTGTTAATTTCTTCACACTTAGAGGGTTAGTCTTCATTGATTAAAGAAAAACGTTACTTCATGTGTTGCACATCTAAGTCATCAATTTTGCATAAGTGTTAGGATGTGTGTCCTTTCAAAGAACATTCGAAGATTCTAAGATATTTAGCTCAAACCGCAACTTGCTAAATCTCTTCTCGTCCAAGGGCTTTGTGAAGATATCAACTAGCTGTTCTTCAGTCTTCACGTGCTCGATAGAGATGTCACCCTTCAACACATGATCTCAAAGAAAATGATGATGAATCTGGATGTGCTTTCTCTTCGAGTGCTGAACTGGGTTATGGGAAATCTTGATGGCACTCTCATTGTCACAATAGAGTGGCACATTCTTCACATTGATGCCATAGTCCTTAAGGGTTTGCTTCATCAATAGCAGTTGAGCACAACACGAACCAGTAGCAATGTACTCAGCTTCAGCAGTAGAGAGTGATATGCAGTTCTGCTTCTTCGGGGGCCAACATACTAAGAAATGTCTGAGGAAATGACATGTACCTGATGTTGACTTGTGGTCCATATGATCACCAGCATAGTCAGAGTCAAAATATCCAATGATATCAAAAGCCGAGCCCTTGGGATACCATAATCCAAGTGTTGGTGTGTGAGATAGATATCGAAGAAAATGCTTCATAGCCTTATGGTGTGATTCCTTCGATTTAGCTTGAAATCGGGCACACATGCAAACACTAAGCATAATATCTGGCCTAGATGCACGTAGATATAATATAGAGACAATCATGGAGCGTTATACCTTTTGATCGAAGTCAATACCATTTTCATCAGTGCATAGATGGCCATTTGTGGGCATAGGGATTTTGACGCCTTTGCAATCTTGCATGCCGAATTTCCTCAACACATCCTTGAGGTATTTCTCCTGAGATATGAAGATTTTATTGCGTTGTTAACGAATTTGAAGACCTAAGAAGAATTTCAATTCTCCCATCATAGACATTTTATATTCCTCACTCATCATATAGGAAAACTCGTCAGTGTAACGTTGGTTAGTACAACCAAAGATAATATCATCAACATATATTTGGCACACGAATAATTCATCATCATAGGCTTTGGTGAAAAGAGTTGGGTCAAGTGAGTCGGGTTTGAAGCCTTTATTCATGAGGAATTCCTTCAAAGTATCATACCACGCCCGAGGGGTCTGCTTGAGGCCATAGAGGGCCTTATTGAGTCTGAAGACTTTGTCAGGATCCTTTCGATCTTCAAAACCTGGGGGTTGAGCAACATATACTTCTTCCTCAAGCTTACCATTGAGGAATGCACTTTTCACATCCATTTGATATAAGATGATATTATGATGGTTAGCATAAGCACACAATATGCGAATAGCCTCAAGTCTAGCAACAGGTGCAAAAGTTTCATTGAAATAAATTCCTTCAACCTGTGTGTAGCCTTGAGCTACAACTGTGCATTATTCCTCACAACAAGTCCATTTTCATCTTGCTTGTTGCAGTAGATCCATTTTGTGCCAATGATATTGTGCTTGCGTGGGTCTGGCCGCTTGACAAGTTCCCAGACATTGTTGAGCTCGAATTGATGTAATTCCTCTTGCATCGCTTGAATCCACTTAGGCTCCAGAAATACCTCATCTAGTTTGGTGGGCTCTGTGATAGAGACAAAAGCAAAGTGCCCACAAAAGTTAGACAAATGTGAAGCTTTTGAGCATGTGAGAGGATCTGGTGCTTTGATGTCGTTGATGATTCTCTCAATATGCACTTCATTAGCAACGCGAGGATGAGCGTGTTGACGATATTGAGTGGGTCAGCATTTTCTTCAGACCCATTTTCACAGGTGCACCAGCATGATGTTCTTCACATTCTGGAATGACTTCTTCAGCAGATTCTTCGATAGGAATGACATCCTCAATAGCCTTGAACTTAATGGATTCCTCAGGTGATATTTCATCTAGCATAGGAGGTAGGTGCTCTATTGGGTTTCTTGTCAGTTAGGAGTTCATATGAGGTCTTTCTGAAGAATTTGTGAAGATATACTGTGTTGATGATGTGGCACGCAGTATCAATTGCCTCAGTCCAGAAGCAAGGAGGCGTCTTGTATTCATCAAGCATAGTGCGAGCCATCTCAACAAGAGTCCCGTTCTTGCGCTCCACGATGCCATTCTGCTGAGGAGTATAAGGAGCAGATAATTCCTGAGTAATACCAAGTTCATCAAGATAGTCATCAAGACTAGTATTCTTGAACCCGGTCCCATTGCCAGTTCTAATGTGCTTGATCTTCACACCAAAGTTGGTTGAAGCCCTTGAGGAAAATCATTTGAAGACTTCCTGCACTTCAGTTTTGTAAGTGATGATATGCACCCATGTGTAACGAGAATAGTCATCAACAATGACAAAGCCATATAAAGATGCAGCATTAGTGAATGTGGCATAATGGGTAGGGCCAAAGAGATCCATGTGAAGCAATTCAGATGGATGAGTGGTAGTCATGATGGTATTTGAGGGATGCTTGGCCTTGGTCATCTTTCCAGCTTCACAAGCTCCAAACAGATGATCCTTGAGGAATTTGACACCCTCGATGCCAATGACATGCTTCTTCTTCGAGAGCGTGTGTAAGTTCTGTTGGGGAACGTAGTATTTCAAAAAAAATCCTACTATCACGCAAGATCTAACTAGGAGAAGCATAGCAACGAGCGGGAAGAGTGTGTCCACGTACCCTCGTGGACCGAAAGCGGAAGCGTTAAGTAACGTGGTTGATGTACTTGAACGTCTTCGCGATCCAACCGATCAAGTACCGAACGCACGACACCTCCGCGATTTGCACACATTCTGCTTGGTGATGTCCCTCGTACTCTTGATCCAGTTGAGGCCGAGGGAGAGTTTCGTCAGCATGACGGTGTGATGACGGTGATGATGAAGTTACCGATGCAGGGCTTCGCCTAAGCACTACAATGATATGACCGAGGTGGAAATCTGTGGAGGGGGCCACCGCACATGTCTAACACAACTATCAACTTGTGTGTTCTAGGGTACCCCCTGCCCCCGTATATAAAGGAGCAAGGGGGAGGCCGGCCGGCCCTCATGGGGCGCGCCCCAAGTAGGATTCCTACTAGCAATAGGAATCCTATTCCTAGTAGGTTTCCAACAAGGGAAGAGAGGGGAAAGGAAGGAGAGCGAGAGGGAGAAGGAAAGATGGGGGCGCCGCCCCCTCCTAGTCCAATTCGGACCATCCCATGGGGGGCGCGCGGCCTCGCCTTGTGGCCCTTCTCTCCTTTCCACTAAGGCCCATGAAGGCCCAATACTTCCCCTGGCGAATTCCCGTTACTCTTTGTTACTCCGAAAAATACCCGAACCACTCAGAACATTTCCGATGTCCGGATATAGCCTTCCAATATATAGATCTTTACATCTCGACCATTTTGAAACTCCTCGTCATGTCCGTGATCTCATACGGGACTCCTAACAAACTTCGGTCATCAAATCACATAACTCATAATACAAATCGTCATCGGACGTTAAGCGTGTGGACCCTACGGGTTCGAGAACTATGTAGACATGACCGAGACATATCTCCGGTCAATAAACAATAGAGGAACCTAGATGCTCATATTGGCTCCTACATATTCTACGAAGATCTTTATCGGTCAAACCGCATAACAACATACGTTGTTCCCTTTGTCATCGGTATGTTACTTGCCCGAGATTCGATTGTCGGTATCATCATACCTAGTTCAATCTCGTTACCGGCAAGTCTCTTTACTCGTTCCGTAATGCATCATCCCGTAACTAACTCATTAGTCGCATTGCTTGCAAGGCTTATAGTGATGTGCATTACCGAGAGGGCCCAGAGATACCTCTCCGACAATCGGAGTGACAAATCTAATCTTGATCTATGCCAACTCAACAAAACACCATCGGAGACACCTGTAGAGCATCTTTATAGTCACCCAGTTACGTTGTGACGTTTGATAGCACACTAAGTGTTGCTCCGGTATTCGGCAGTTGCATAATCTCATAGTCATAGGAACATGTATAAGTCACGAAGAAAGCAATAGCAATAAACTAAACGATCATAGTGCTAAGCTAACAGATGGGTCTTGTTCATCACATCGTTTTCTAATGATGTGACCCCGTTCATGAAATGACAACACATGGCTATGGTCAGGAAACTTAACCATCTTTGATTAATGAGCTAGTCAAGTAGAGGCATACTAGGGATACTCTGTTTGTCTATGTATTCACACATGTACTAATTTTCTGGTTAATACAATTCTAGCATGAATAATAAACATTTATCATGATATAAGGAAATATAAATAACAACTTTATTATTGTCTCTAGGGCATATTTCCTTCAGTCTCCCACTTGGACTAGAGTCAATAATCTATTTCACATCGTCATGTGATTTCACACCAATTGTTCACATCTTTATGTGATTAGTTCACTCCATGTGACTAATACCCAAAGGGTTCACTAGAGTCAATAATCTAGTTCACATCCCTATCTGATTAAGACCCAAAGAGTGATCATGTTTTGCTTGTGAGAGTAGTTTAGTCAATGGGTCGGTCACATTCAGAGCCGTATGTATTTTGAAAATTTTCTATGTCTACAATGCTCTGCACAGAGCTACTCTAGCTAATAGCTCCCACTTTCAATATGTAACTAGATCGAGACATAGAGTCATCCAGATCGGTGTAAAAGCTTGCATCAGCGTAACTCTTTACGGCGAACTCTTTATCACCTCCATAACCGAGAAATATCCCCTTAGTCTTCTAAGGATAATTTTGACCGCTGTCAGTTGATCTACTCCTGGATCAATATCTTCCCCCCATTCCAAACTCATGGCAAGGTACACAATAGGTTTGGTACACTGTCGGCGTTCTGGGAATGGGGGTCCCCAGACTTGCCTGCCTGCGGCCTGCGGCGTGGCTCAAAGGGGGCCCAGCACGGCCCGTCTTCATCAACACAGACCCAAGACCCTCGCGAGGGGCCAAGCCTCGCGGGGCGGACGACACGGAGCTTCCTCAGGCACGGCCTCATCAGGCTGGCTCGTGAGGAGGCGGAGAGATCAAGGCGGGGTACCTCACGAGGTGCCCGTGACGCAAGCCATGATGACCAAGGGTGCCAGGCAGGCGCTAGCCCGCGCAGTGTCCTCCTTTCCTCTTTGGTGCAAAGGGAGCAAGCGCAGGCGAGAGCATCAAGCAAAGGCACCCGTTTCGGTGCAACGAGACCAAGACCGGCCCAACGGCAGGAAGGAAGTCATTGTGGAGCCCAAGCCAGCGTCACCACCAGAGCCTTTGTCAGGCGAGGACCAACTTTAGTCAGGATAAGTGTACCAGATGTTCCCCTTCAAAATGGCCAATTGTTGGCGCCCTTCGCGCTCAATATTTGGGAGGAGGCCCAGGGCCTTTGCCTATAAATAGGACTAGCCACCCACAGGGTAGAGGCATGGAGATCGGAGAGAAAATCAAAAAGAGAGAGAGAAGGGTGACTGAACTCCTCCTAGCAGTTCATCCCCTCAGCCAAGAACAGACCCTCGCGAGGCTGTTCTTCCTTGTATTGCTCATCATCATCAGCCCAAGAGGCAATCCACCACACCACACACTGGAGTAGGGTATTACACCACAACGGTGGCCCGAACCAGTATAAACCCTGTGTCTCTTGCGCTGTTCTTTCCATAGCTTAGATCTTAGCGAGGCGGAGGGGTGCAGGTAGGTAGAAGGCGAAATCTCCGCACGCACCCCAGTGTTCGAACCTCAAGGGTCTGCCGGAACCCGAAATCCGACATTTGGCGCGCCAGGTAGGGGTGCGCCGGAATCCACCTTCTACCGCTTCGTGTCCCGTCGCGTCATCATCACCATGTCCGGCGACCAGGCGGGCAACCCAGATCCTTGGGCGGCGTGGCCCGCCAGCACAGAGCCGCTCGCCTCGGGCGACACCATGCCCCAGGCAGCTCGCGGTCCGCAGGGCACTGCGGGCCGCGGGCGACGCGGACAGGCTTCGACAGCTCTCACACCGCGGCAGGCGCGGTCGGCAGCAAGGTCCTCCAATCACGCCGCGACCACGACACCGTACACCCGCCGGGAGCAGGCGAACTCGAGGGCCGCGCTCACGGTGGCCCGAGAGCTGCTGAAGTGCAAGCTGCTGCAGTGCAGGCTGCTGGAGGGCGGCCGCGACGTGCTGCTAGAGCGGGTGGCAGAGCTCCTGGGCTTCGCCGCCTCGGGGGCTCACCCCTTCTGCACCCAGCTCCCATCTCAAGCCCAGGGCGGCCCGCGCGGGGGCTCCGCGCGCGCCCATGGGCTCCAAGGCTACTCCAACACCAGTGAAGCTGTCGGCACCGGACCGGCGGCGGCGCTGCCCCCGCTCTCTGTCCGCAAGGAAGAAGGGCTCGATGCAACCCACGGCCCAAGTGGACAGCCGCGCTACCACCCCGCGGTGGGCGCGTCAAGCAGAGCTGCATGGCACGCGGAGCACTACGGCGTGGCCTTCGGGATGACGGCGCCAGAAGAATACGTGCCCCGCATGATGGACCAAGGGCACCCTCACGAGGGCGAACAAGGCTCGCTCCTCAGCCCAAGCTGGGGGGACGAGGCGCCAGAAGCTGAGCTCTTCCAGGAGCCCCGGGACGGTCCCACCGGCCATGCTAGAGGCAGAGATTATTGGGTACCGCTAATTCCTCAGGAGCAGGCATACGCTAATCATGGAACGCAGGAGGTGCAGGTCACCACAGCGAGCAGCTGGCCCGCTCCCACAGTCTCCTACCCCTCGGGAGGAGGGCGCAGGGGGCTGCAGAAGAGGGGCCGAGATCCGACATCACCACCGCGGCGTTCGGAGCAAGGTGTTCTTAGGAGGTAGGCCCTCTGCTGGGGAGGTGCCTCAGGGCCTGCCCCTGGCGGAGGACCCGTGGTCGTCGAGGGAACCGCTGGCGACCGCTCTACCCCATCGGCGGCGTCCTGGTTTCCGGTCGTCGTTGATGGCACTAGAGTGTGGCGCAAGGCGGGGCCCTCGTCTGGCGATATGAAGCAAGGCCGGTACCTATGAAGAAGGCCCAGTGCCTGTGAAGCTCGCCGCCCCGTGACACTCTCACGTAATAATGAGTGGGTCTGTACACGCCCCGGAGTCTCAGGGGTGCCGGCCTCAGGCCCTGGGGCTCCCTCCCACGCCTAGTGGCAGCACTTAGCTCCGCGCTAGTGAGAAGACGTCCAAGACTAGATTAGGTGTCGGACGTGGCCTTTAGTCTGCTTACATTGCTTTTCCCTTTGGTTGTCACTTTCCCCCGCTGGATTTAAGTTGGACTCGAATTTGAGATTTGTGTGTGTTTGGGGAAGGATTGCTTAGTCTCGTTCGAGCAATTTCTCGGGTTTTGATTACCGCTTCGCCTCAGCTGCCTCCCCTCGTGAGCCCCTCACGAGCCTGGTCAGGCCCAGCTTGCGTGTAGCCCAGACTGCCGCCGCGGCGTCCTCTCAGGAGGGTTTTTTACTGCAGATCCTACAGATTCGATTAGGGAACACTCGGGACACCACAGCCTCCCACGGGCTACCTCAGGGCCCGCATGGGACAAAGGTAAACTAGCCGACCAGCGCGTCGCTTAAGCCAACCACTTGGCGCGGGCGCATGGGCAATGTAACGTCTACTAATATGATGAACACAAGTTTTACATGAGGGGCTCCCCCTCCAAAATGCTCTCACAGCCATCAGGACAAAACCTGAGTTCTATTCATGCAGGGTAAGGAAGCAGGAACGATGCATAATCAGTCGGATAAATCCCCCAATGCATCCTCAGGAGCACCACCCGAACCGTTGCTAGCGTCGCTGGACTCGCCATCGCTGTCTGCGTCACCGCCAGCGGCGGCAGGGCCGTTCACCACACCGCCCACGTCGGCAGCCACGATCACGCCGTCGTTGTCTGAAGCGAAGGCCCTGACAAGAGCATCCACATCGTCTTCCACCCAGTGCGCCAGGTCGTCTCGGACGGCCTGGGGGACTGGGGCGATGGCGGCGTCGAAATCGAAGTGGGGATCCATGTTCCGGAGATGGCTGAAGACGCGAGAAAAGGCGCGCCCGAGTAGGGCGCGGCTCCTCTCCTCCACCAACCTGTCAGCCCTGACCGACTGCGCCTCCAGCTGCGTCACCATGTCGGTGAAGAACTGAAGGTTGCCGGCGTAGTTGACTGCGTGCGGCTCGCCAACAGCTGCCTCGCAGATGTTGCCCAAGGCTGTGCTGGCTCTCTCTCGGAGCATGGTGAGCATGGGGCCGTGCTCATGCTCCAGGATCCGCCGCTGACGTATCTCGTCTGCATTCTGGCGCGCGACGACCTCAGCCTCCTCCACCCACTGGCGAAGAAGGAGCACCTCGGCCTGGGAGGTGGTTGACTCCCCTTGCGCTACCTTAAGGGCGGCCCGGAAAGCATCGGCCCGCCGCGTCGCTTCCTCCAGCTTGGCCCTCAAGGCAGGAGTCCTACCTTCAGCCTCGTCCTGGATCAACCCCAGCCTCTCCTCGAACTCGTGCTCGAGGTTCAAGCGCGCCATCGCCACCCGACGTCCGACCTCCTCCAGGACACGGGCTTCCCGTGCAGCGACATCATCCTCCTCCTGCGTCACCAAGCGCTCCCTCGTCTCCAGACGCTCATACTCGCGGGTACGTTCGGCGGCTTCCAGCGTCAGCGCCTCCTCACGCTTTTGGAGCCCTGCTGGGTTGCCAGAGGCCACCTTCATCGACACGAGGGCTGCCTCGCGTAGCTCCACTTGCTCCTCCAGTGAGTGGCACCAGGCCAGGAGCTCCCAAGCCCGCTCCTCCGCCGCCTCTCGCCGCCGTTCAGCTTCCCGGGCCTCCTCAGCGGCCCAAGATCGGGCCTCCCGAGAGGCCACCAGCGACGCCTTGGCCTCTGCGTTGTCAAGATCACGCTGACGGCGCGCAAGGGCGATGGCGCCCTCCAGCTCGCGCCTCTCTGCAGCCAGGCGCAGGCCCTCGGCCTCAAGGCGCGCGTCTTCATCAGCAAGCTCCTCACCAAGCAGGCTCACCGCGTCAGCCGCCCTTCAAAGGAATCCTTGGCGAAGAGCGCGACGCTCCCGGGCACGCTCGAGCACGTCTTCCACACCATCATCTGCCCCAAGCAAGCGCCGGGGGCCACGAATCTGCACTCCCCCTCCGGGCAGGGGGCTGGGGGCTGGCACCCTCGCGACGGCCGGGCATGCCACGCCAGAAGCCCGACCTGGAGCCAGCCCATCTCCAGATGAACAGCGCAGGGAGCGCCTCAGCCAATCACAGTCCACGACCAAGCGAGAAGCCCACGGCAGGACGGCTATGCCACGAGAAGGCCCACGAAGGAGGATCGCGAGGTGCGCAGGGCCACGATGCGCCTCGGGACGGTTCGCCTCTCCGATCGCCCTCACCACAAGGGCTCTGCGGCTCGGAGCGCTTGAGGATGGTGGAGGGGGCGAAGCCAAGGGGGACGGCACCTCAGCCGTCTCCGCGAGCTCGGCTGGAAGGGGCCTGTGGAGCAAGGATCAGTAAAAGCAACAGAAGGATCAGGAGCTGGGAAAGGAGAAGGCTTACTCATCAGTGGCGAAGTACTTCCTACGCTTCAGCACGCGACAAGGGTAATCGTCGCCCAGGGCCTCCCTTCTCTTCCGGAGGGCCTCAAAGTCCACGCGGAAGCGGCCCAAGAGTTGAGCGCAGGGATCAACCTGCGACGAAGACGGAGCATCAAGGCGATCCGTGTCAGGGGCGCCTGCCTGATGCGCGCTGCCAATCGCCTCGCCAAGAGAAGCGGCTGGAGCCTCAGGGGCCTCAGTCGCAGGCGCTGAGGGCAGCTGCTTGCCACCCTCAGCCTCAGCAGCATGGGCCCCAAGAGCAGCTCCCTCATGAGCATCGCTCGGCGCTGTCACCCCACCGGGAGCCCCCTCGGCCTCTGGAGCCTCATGCCTCCCTGCTCCGCCACTTGAGGAAGAGTCGCCTTGGCCGATTGGAAGGGCAGTCACCATCACTGGGTTCTCGCGAGGCCCCTGGAGGCCAGCGGGGCGCGGCCCCCACTCATCAAAGATCGGCATCTGATTCACAAAATCGCCTCTGTTCTGGTAGAGGTACAGCATGGCCCCTCCCTACTGGATGCTGCCAGGGTTGGGGTCCCCAGTCAGGATCAAGAGCGTTGTCCTCAGCACTTCAGGCGTCAGGTCCTCTTCCTGGAGCCTCATACGATCATCACGCCCGCTGAAGGCCCACATCTGGCGGGAGTGGCGTTGGAGAGGAGCAACGCGGCGTAGCAGGAACTCCTTCACCACCTTGGGCGCTGTCATGCCAAGCGACCTCAAGAACGCGAAGCGGTGCCAGACGAAGACGAGCCGGGGGCTCTCAAGTGTCTCCTGGCCCCAGCCCGAATTGGGGACAGCAGGCGAAGTTGGCTCCGATAGCAAGGGGCTGGGCACCCCTACATCCACATACAGCCACCGCTCGCGGAACCCAGCTGCAGGCGGAGGGAGCCTGAAGTCAATCCATGAGGCCGCTGTCTCAGACGCGGCAGCGAAGCTCACGCACGCCGAACATTGGGTAGGGTCGACAAGACGCAGAGAGAAGAAGTGGCACAGCAAGGCAACCGAAGGAAGGATGCCCATCATTGCCTCGCAAACAAAGGCGAAGACCAAAAGAAGGGTGATGGATTCAGGACCCAGATGCATCATGTGGATCTGATAGTGGGAAAGCACGACATTGAAGAAATCAGAAAAGGGGGGGAACCAGACCCGCCCACAGGGCGTCGGCGCAATACTGGACCTCGGTGACTATCCTGTCGATGGAGAAGTGAGTCGCGGGCCAGGCCGTCGTCCTCCCGCATTCATTGAAGATAGTGGCCAGAGCCGAGCTGACCTTGCCCAAGCCCTCGGCAGGGGCCGCCAACGGCGGCGTGCAAGGCGGAGGCATGGGTTTCTTCCCTCTTCCCTTCTTCGTCAGAGCCATGGTGATGGGAAGGGGGGGGGGGAAGGTTCGAGATTGGGTTGAAAATAGAAGCTGGAGTTCGAGCGGAGGAAGGACAGAGGGCGCTCGAGCAACAGAAAGGGGAGCGGCTGTGTATGACTACGAGTCCGCCTAGCATGGCGCAAAATAAGGGGGCGTGGGGGAATAGTGCCGCCCACGCCCAATCAACCGCCACGCGGCGCCCAAGGCCGTAGGCTGTTAGGGCCTGCGGCGCTTCGCCCTTGCCCTTTCACCTCCCTGCACGGCCAAGTCCGGGCACGCCTTGGGCCCGGGGGCTACTGTCGGCGTTCTGGGAACAGGGGTCCCCAGACTTGCCTACCTGCGGCCTGTGGCGTGGCTCAAAGGGGGCCCAGCACGGCCGGTCTTCATCAACACAGACACAAGATCCTCGCGAGGGGCCAAACCTCGCGGGGCGGACGACACAGAGCTTCCTCAGGAACGGCCTCATCAGGCTGGCTCGTGAGGAGGCGGAGAGATCAAGGCGGGGTACCTCACGAGGTGCCCGTGACGCAAGCCATGACGACCAAGGGTGCCAGGCGGGCGCCAGCCCGCGCAGTGTCCTCCTTTCCTCATTGGTGCAAAGGGAGCAAGCGCAGGCGAGAGCATCAAGCAAAGGCACCCGTTTCGGTGCAACGAGACCAAGACTGGCCCAACGGCAGGAAGGAAGTCATTGTGGAGCCCAAGCCAGCGTCACCACCAGAGCCTTTGGCAGGCGAGGACCAACTTTAGTCAGGATAAGTGTACCAGATGTTCCCCTTCAAAATGGCCAATTGTTGGCGCCCTTCCCGCTCAATATTTGGGAGGAGGCCCAGGGCCTTTGCCTATAAATAGGACTAGCCACCCACAGGGTAGAGGCATGGAGATCGGAGAGAGAATCAAAAAGAGAGAGAGAAGGGTGACTGAACTCCTCCTAGCAGTTCATCCCCTCAGCCAAGAACAGACCCTCGCGAGGCTGTTCTTCCTTGTATTGCTCATCATCATCCGCCCAAGAGGCAATCCACCACACCACACACTGGAGTAGGGTATTACACCACAACGGTGGCCCGAACCAGTATAAACCCTGTGTCTCTTGCGCTATTCTTTCCATAGCTTAGATCTTAGCGAGGCGGAGGGGTGCAGGTAGGTAGAAGGCGAAATCTCCATGCGCACCCTAGTGTTCGAACCTCAAGGGTCTGCCGGAACCCGAAATCTGACATACACATCATAGCACACTTTATATAACCTATGGCTGAGGCATAGGAAATGACTTTCATTCTCTTTCTATTTTCTACCATGGTCGTGTTTTGAGTCTTACTCAACTTTACACATTGTAACAAACGCAATAACTCCTTCTTTGAGTATCCCATTTTGAACTACTTCAAAAAACTTCTCAAGGTAAGTACTCATTGAAATTTTTTATCAAGCGTCTTGATATATCTCTATAGATCTTGATGCTCAATATGTAAGCAGCTTCACCGAGGTCTTTCTTTGAAAAACTCCTTTCAAACACTGATTTATGCTTTCCATAAAATTCTACATCACTTCCGATCAACAATATGTCATTCACATATACTTATCAGAAAGGTTTAGTGCTCCCACTCACTTTCTTGTAAATACAGGCTTCACAGCAAGTCTGTATAAAACTATATGCTTTGATCAATTTATCAAAGTGTATATTCCAATTCCGAGATGCTTGCACGAGTCCATATATGGATCGCTAGAGCTTGCACATTTTGTTAGCACCTTTAGGATTGACAAAACCTTCTTGTTGCATCATATACAACTCTTCTTTTAAAAAACCATTAAGGAATGTAGTTTTGGCATCCATTTGCCAGCATGATTCGGACAGACTTTAAGCATCGATACGAGTGAGAAAATCTCATCGTAGTCAACATCTTGAATTTGTCAAAAATCTTTTTTGACAAGTCGAGCTTTGTAGATAGTAACATTACTATCAGCGTCCGTCTTCCTCTTAAAGATCCATTTATTCTCAATGGCCTGCCAATCATCGGGCAAGTTCACCAAAGTCTACACTTTGTTCTCATACATGGATTCTATCTCAGATTTCATGGCCTCAAGCCATCTGTCAGAATCTGGGCTCATCATCGCTTCCTCACAGTTTGTAGGTTCGTCATGGTCAAGTAACATGACCTCGGGAACAGGATTACCATACCACTCTGGTGCGGATCTTACTCTGGTTGACCTACGAGGTTCGGTAGTAACTTGATCAGAAGTTTCATGATCATCATCATTAGCTTCCTCACTAATTGGTGTAGGAATCACTGGAACTAATTTCTGTGATGAACTACTTTCCAACAAGGGAGAAGGTACAATTACCTCATCAAGTTCTATTTTCCTCCCACTCACTTCTTTGAAGAGAAACTCCTTCTCTAGAAAGGATCCATTCTTAGCAACGAATATCTTGCCTTCAGATCTGTGATAGAAGGTGTACCCAATAGTTTCCTTTGGGTATCCTATGAAGATGCATTTCTATGATTTGGGTTCGAGTTTATTAGGTTGAAACCTTTTCACATAGGCATCATAGCCCCAAACTTTAAGAAACGACAGCTTAGGTTTCTTGCAAAACCACAATTCATATGGTGTCGTCTCAACGGATTTAGATGGTGCACTATTTAACGTGAATGCAGTTGTCTCTAATGCATAGCCCCAAAACGATAGTGATAAATCGGTAAGAGACATCATAGATCGCACTATATCGAATAAAGTACGGTTGTGACGTTCGGACACACCATTACGCTATGGTGTTCCAGGTGGTGTGAGTTGCGAAACTATTCCACATTGTTTCAAATGAAAACCAAACTCGTAACTCAAATATTCATCGTGATCAGATCATAGAAACTTTATTTTCTTGTTACAATGATTTTCCACTTCACTCTGAAATTCTTCGAAGATCTGCATGCCACCACGTAGGTGCTTGACTAGTTGGCTTAGGAACCACATACTGCCACATGGGTACCTGATTAGTTGGTGGGTCGGCCACTGAGCTGGGGTGGAAACGGGGCGGCAAGGCCTTGCCATGGTCTTGCTGATCTTCCCGGCAAGGGTCTTGCCGGGGCCTTGTAGGCGCCCTCGGCAAGAGTCTTGCCGGGGCCTCATGGGTATCTTTGGCAGGAGCCTTGCCGGGGCCTCGTGGGCATCCTCGGCAAGGAGCCTTGCTGTTGTCTTGTTTCTTGGTTCCTATCTAGGCCTCGCAGGCCCTTTGTCTTCAAAAAGATCTGCATGCCACCATGGAGGCACCTCCCGAGCCTTGGTTCGGATGTGGTTGATGGCGTCAGGACTCTTAGACTCAAGGGTGGCGGCCTTGTTGGTGTTGGGCAAGTCGCCCCGGCAAGGCTCTTGCTGGGGCCGTGAAGGCCACCCCGGCAAGGGCCTTGACGGGGGAGTTTCACCTTGCCCCTCTGCTCTTCATGCCTCTAGCCTCGAGCATGGCTCTGGTAGTCTTGGGTCTTTGCTTCCTCTTCTATCCCGCCAAGCGCGGCCGCAAGCATGTGACTACGACTGCCCGCGCACAAGTAAAGGGGTACAAAAAGGACCGCTACTTTTGTACATCGACAGGAGCCCCCAGGCCTGGGCCACATATAAGCGCGAAACATTATTGGGCCAGGGACAGAATGGTGCACGGGCACGCGTGCGGCAGAGTTTTACCACAGTAAGTCCCTCACCAATTGCGCTTCCCCACGACCTGCATTGAATGCATGACGTGGGGGTCGTGCATGGGGCGGTTGTTGTACTCCTGCATCACATCGTGGTAAATGGTAAGGAAGCGGCTCACGCCTTCCCGATAAAAAAGGAGAAACCGCAGGCGCGCTGCTCATTTACCCCATGTGTCGTCTCCAATCCTGGAACCGCTGCTCCCTACCTCCTCCTCAAGCTTTTGCCTTTGCTCGGTGCCACCGCGCCCTCACTGCCCTTAATCCTCCATCCCCTCTCAGCTGCCATGGCGCCCAAGACAGGCAAAGGCAAAGGGATGGCCAAGGACGTCGGGGAGAAAGAGGCACCAAAGAGCGAGTTGGCAGTGCTGCGGACGCAACACGCCTATTTGCCCCCGACCATCGATGCGGTCCACCTCAGGGACTACTTCAAGCCCCTGTGGGGGACTAAGACGACAGGGCACCCTGCCACGCTCATCATCCCTGCCGATTTCGCCAAGGCCGGCACAAATCGGTACCCCTTCTTTGTCGATTACTTTTCTTGTAGGCTCTGGCCCCCTTTCTCTGATTTCTTCAATGACATCATGCACTCCTACGACTTTCACCTCCTTGACTTTACGCCGAATGTCGTGGCGTGCATGGCCTTCTTCTCCCATCTCTACGAGGGCTTTGCTGGAGTGCTCCCCAGCACGACGCTCTTCCGCCACTACTTCTATCCTCGCATCCAGCCAGGGGACGCCATTTCGTGATGCATCACCTGGAACCCGAGGACCCAGGAGAAGGGCACGTACCTGGAGGGTGCCCAGAAGGAGAGGTGGGACGAGTGGCGGGGCCGGTTGCTTTGGATCGGGGAGGAGGATCCGCAGGAGTTATGCCAAGTTTGTCAGAGCCTGCCGACCCTCCGCGAGGACTGGAGCAACCTCGATGCCAATGACAAGAAGCTCACGGTCGCCACCACCAGGATCCATCGCCTCACCATGGCCGGGCTTGCCCTTGAGCTAATTTGGGACGATTTCATTCGTCACCGAATCGCTCCGCTGCACAACAAGGGGAGACCGGCCTGGGACTTCAGGAATGCGGCTGATGTCATGAGGCTCAGACCTGGCCTGAAGCATAACTTCACGATGCTGGGGCATGCCCATTTTTGTCAGAGGCTCTTCCAGCTCAATGTGGACGACGACGGCAGGGCTGAGAGGACTGGCAGGGCCGCGAAGGCCGGCAAGGCCGTCAAGGGGCCCCTGTTTGGGTTGCTGGCGGGAGTGGTCCTGCTGAGCAGCAACTCTTGCCAGTCCGCCATCATCGCCATGATGCCGGACTTCAACGCGCACGACCTCGACCCGGCTTGGGTCGAGCTGCCAGTAGAGGAAGTGCAGGATTTTTTCGACAATTTGTCCGTGACGAGCCGCTGCTCATCCGTGACACCACCAAGGAGGAGCTCGACTACATCGCCGCCAGGGCAGCGGAAGCAACGCTTGCCAAGGAGGCCGGCAGCGCCGGCGCCGTGGAGGATGAGGCCGACATGGCTGCGGAGGAGAATGAGCTCGCCCAGTAGGCGGAAAAGTCTGCCGAGGAGGCCAGCGGCGACGGCGCCGGGGCCCCCTTATTTAAGATACAGGCCACGAGTCGCCTAAAGAGGAAGCCAAAGTGCGCGACCCTCCGTCCGCGGGGAAGAAACGCATCCTGCGGCGGGCCAGCTCCGGCAAGCCGGTCCAGACCGGCAGGACCGTGCAGCGGCAATCGGCTCAGGAGCATCTCGTGCGCCAGACGAGGACGATGAAGGCTGCGGCAGCGAAGAAGAGGCTGAAGGCCACTGTGGCGAAGAATACAGCGACTGCCTCCTCCTCGTCCAAGCGGCACCAGACCCCACCTCCTTCTCCCCCTCCCTCGGATAGCACCTCGGAGGCCGAATTCGACCTTGGATGTTTTAGACCGAAGAGGAAGAGGAAGCCACTGGGGGAGGAGGTGGAGGACGAGTAAGTATTTCGCCCCCCATCATCTCCTGACCTTACGCCCGTGTTATCCTCTTTTGATTTGATGTTATCTTCACAGGGACATGGAGGCGCTGGCCCAGAGGGTGGCGAAGAGGGCCAAGGCCTCGACGGGCGACAAGCCCCTGGCGGGTACTTCGCATGCGCCGGTGTTGGTGGAGAGCAGCCCAGACAGCAGCCCCCGATGCAGCCCTTGCTTCAGCCCCCAGCATGAGTTTATCACTCACTCCTTCACTGATGAGCATTGGGGTGTGAATTCTTCATGCTGACCTTGTCGGGTTTGCTGAAGAAGAACGGTAGTAGGAGGAGCCACCGAGGGTCACTCCCAACACGCCGCCCCTGTTAGACTAGGTATATTGTAGATATACTTGTTGTAACACAATAGATGTACCTGTACGTTCTCTCCTATATATACATGACAGCCGTACCCGCTTAGGGTATCGAGCATTGTTCCAAACTCTAGTTTGTCTAACATGGTATCAGAGCCAAGAGGTCTTGAGTTCAAGACCTTCCAATGTAGTATTATAAAAACGATTCTGCGGCCTACTTCAAACCCACGTCTAAGAACTAAAATAGTCTAGACGTGAGGGGGAAGTGTTGAAATATATTGCCCACCTCCCTCCATCAGTTCAGACTTTTGGATGAGTTGGCTGGAGCATGAATTCAATATATGAGTCAAGTAATAAGGAGTTTCTAGTGTGTGATGCGTGTCAACAAGGCAAGAGTCATCAGTTGCCTTTTTCTGTATTGAGTCGTGTTGTCAAGGCTCCTCTTGAACTTGTGTTTTTGGCTGTATGGGGCTATGCCCAAACTTTTGTTAGTGGTCACAACTATTATGTCTGTTTCATCGATGCTTTCAGTCGCTTTACTTGGATTTATCTTATTAAGCGCAAATCTGATGTATTTCATGTCTTTATGCAATTTCAAGCACATGTTGAGCGGTTGCTTAAGCACAAAGTTATTCATGTTTAGTCTGATTGGGGGGGGTGAATATCGTAATGTTAACACCTTCTTTCAGAAGCTTGGAATCTCACACCATGTGTCTTGTCCTCATACACATCAGTAGAACGGTGCAGCTAAGCGCAAGCACCGTCACATAGTTGAAACTGGTCTAACACTTCTAGCACATGCCTCTGTCCCGTTTCGGTTCTGGAGCGATGCTTTAGTTATTGCTTGTTTCTTGATAAACAGGATTCCCACAAGACTTCTTCACATGAAGTCTCCTATAGAAGTGTTGTTTCATGAAACTCCAGATTACTCCTTCCTCAAGGTGTTCGGTTGTGCGTGTTGGCCGCATCTTCGTTCGTACAATAAGCACAGACTCGAGTTTCGCTCTAAGAAGTGTGTGTTTATCGGGTACAGTCCTCTTCAAAAAGGTTACAAGTGTCTTCACATTCCGACAAACCATGTTTACATTTCCCGTGATGTTGTGTTCAATGAGGCTGTTTTCCCCTTCTCCACGCTCTCACCATCCACTGATACTACCGCTACCGAGTTGCACTCCTTTCCTGTGTTGCCTGATCAATTTGTAGATGCTGCATATTCTCCTCTGTTGTTGCCTAACCACGGTGCAGGAACTGGACGGGGCGCTCGCCTTGAACTTCTTCACGATGACATGGTTGCCGCTGCACCAACTGTAGCCGTTACGCCGGTTGGGTCGCCCGACGGGGAGCTCGACGTCGACAGCACATGCGTACCCCATGCACATGGATCGGGTGGGGCGGCAGCCTCACCTAGCCCGGCTGCCCGTACGTGCATGCCCCATGCACATGCATCAGGTGAGCCGGCTGCCCGTACGTGCGTGCCCCATGCACATGCATTGGGTGAGGCTACATGCATGCCCCATGCACAAGCATCGGGTCAGGCTGCAGCCTCGCCTCGCCCAGCTGCTCGCCCGTGCATGTCCCATGCACATGGAATGGGTGTTGCGGCAGCCTCGCCTAGTCCGGCTACTACTACAGTACTGTCGCCCGGCCCGTCTTCGCCGGCAACCCCAGGCCCAGCAGCGCCCGTGGACTCCCCCTCGGCAGAGTCCATGGACTCGCCCGCTGGTGTCTTCCGCGTCGCTCCTCGACGTTGGCTCTGCTGCTGCGGCAGCTTCTCCGTCACCTCCGCCGCCTGTCACACTTCGCCCTCATACGCGCAGCAAGAGTGGCATCTTGAAGCCTCTCCAGCGCACGGATGGTACCATTGCATGGCTTGTGGCCTGTGTTGCTCGTGCTGAGGCTGATCCTATGGTGGAACCGCGCCATTTTCAGGCAGCGCTTGGCATTCCACACTGGCGCTGCTATGGAACAGGAGATCCATGCTCTTCGGAAGAATAATACCTGGCGCCTGGTTCCACCTCCCTCTGGTGTCAATATTATTGACTCTAAATGGGTGTTCAAGGTGAAGAAACATGCCGACGGATCCATTGAGAGGTACAAGGCAAGATTGGTTGCCAAGGGGTTTAAACAAAGGTATGGCCTTGATTATGAAGATATGTTTAGTCCTATTATCAAACCCATGACTATTCGTGTTCTTCTTTCGCTGGCTATTACTCGAGGATGGTCGCTTCATCAGCTCGATATCCATAATGCCTTTCTTCATGGAGTTCTGGAAGAAGAGGTATATATGCGCCAGCCACCAGGTTTTGTTGACCTTGCTCAGCCACATCATCTGTGTCGCCTCGACAAGGCTCTCTATGGTTTGAAGCAGGCTCCTCGTGAATGGCATGCACGTCTTGGTGCTGCTCTTCGTGCACATGGGTTTATACCGTCTACAGCAGACACGTCTCTGTTCATTCTTCAGCGACCTGAGGTGACTATGTACATTCTAGTCTATGTTGATGACATCATACTTGTCAGTTCGTCCGTCACTGCTGCAGATCGGCTTGTGGTTTCTCTAGGGGCTGTTTTGCTGTTAGGGTCTTGGGAGACTGCACTATTTTTTGGGCTTGGAGGTTCTTCATTCTGACAGTGGCTTGACTCTCACTCAGCAGAAGTACTCTCAGGATCTGTTACGACGTGCGGGTATGATGCAGTGTAAAACTGCTACAACTCCTATGTCCTCCACAAACAAATTGTCAGCTTTTGATGGGGACTTGCTCTCCTCTGAGGATGCCACTGAGTACCGCGGCATCGTTGGTGGACTGCAATACTTGCTCGTCACTCGACCGGATATATCATTTGCAGTTAACCGTGTGTGTCAGTACCTTCATGCACCGTGTGATCCTCATTGGACGGCGGTTAAGCGCATTCTGTGCTATGTTCGACACACTGTTTCATATGGTCTACATCTGTAGCCTACAGCTTCTGGTTTGATCTCAGCCTTCTCTGATGCTGATTGGGCTGGTAGTCCCGATGATAGGCGATCCACGGGGGGACATGTTGTGTTCCTTGGTCCTAACTTGATCGCCTGGCAAGCTCGCAAGCAAGCTACCATGTCTCGGAGTAGCACTGAAGCTGAGTACAAAGCAGTTGCTAATGCCACAACTGAGATCATATGGGTGCAGTCATTGCTTCGAGAGTTGAAGGTCTCTCAAGCCTAGTCGCCTATTCCTTGGTGTGATAACATCGGTGCTACATATCTTTCATCCAATCCGGTATTTCATGCCCGAACGAAACACATCGAAGTTGACTATCATTTTGTGACAGAACGTGTTGCACAGAAGCTACTTCAGATCAAGTTTGTTTCTTCTAAGGATCATCTTGCTGACATTTTCACTCAACCCTTGCCCTTACCTTCTTTTGAAGGATGTCGATGCAATCTTAACCTCCTGAGTGTTAGCGGACATAGTTAAGATTGAGGGAGAGTGTTAGACTAGATATATTGTAGATATATGTGTTGTAACGCAATACATGTACCTATACTTTCTCCGAGGCCAACGACTCCATCAACAATCTGAAGTTGAAGATGGACGGCTTGGAGGGGAAGCTTTTGGAGGCCGGGGCTCGTGAGGAGACTCTGAACAAGGTCCTGGAGGATGAGAAGCAACTGCGGAGGAATGATGCCGCTGAACATAAGGAGTACGCAGAGGGCATAAACCTTTGGATCAGCCGCCTCATCGACGTCGCCGACAGGATCACCATGAATCTAGCCGCCATGGGGATGCCGAATGTCAGGTACTCCTAGGAGCCGAACGTGAGTCCCAATGCCAGGCTGACTCTATTCTTCGAGGGAGTCCTTGGAGCCCTGGAGCAGTTCCGTTCCAACCGAGCGACCTCTCTGGCCAATGAGGCCCGAAAGTTATGCCGGGTGCCCTCACCAAGGTGGCGTACTGGAACCACAACATCGACTTCGCCGCCTCGCTGGAGAGCTTGCCGGAGGATGTGGACCTTGTGGCGCTCAAGGAGCATATCGAGCCCATCATCAAGCGCGTCGACGGGGTCCGAAGGATGGAGGGCCAGCGCCGAGACTAGGCATCCCATTTCTCTTTGCCGCTATGAGTTCATGACCAAGACGATTTTATCTTAAGTTAGAACCGCAACAACAATTGATGTAATATAACTCTGCGGTACTTTTTAAAACGACGCATGCTATTTTCCTGTTCGATTTTTCTTGGTATGTACGCCCTACGCTTAGTTGGATAGGCTTGCGGGTGCGTAAGCCCAAGCGGCGGCGCTTTGAGGATGGATCCTTAGCGGCCTGCCGGGTGCGCTCGCTGCCGGGCGAACCACCATACCGCTCTCAGCGCGACCGCTTGAACTGTTGAGCAGACTCGAAACAGGACAAGGGCGTTGCCAATAGCGGATAGGACACCCTGCCGATCTCAACGCGGCCGCTCGAATTGTTGAGCGAACTCAAAACAGAACAAGGGCATTGCCAATACCGGGAGGGTCCCATCACGTGCAGGTTTTCCATACCAAGAGCGAGATCTTTCGAGGAAAATAACTCTATAAAAGAAAAGGGAATTACTCAAAGTTTTGCGTGACTTAGCTTTTTGCGGCCACGCAGCTGATCGTTGCTATCGCGGATGGCACCAGCATGCGGCTGATTGATGTCGCCTTCTCTTCTCGGGCCACCACGATGAGGGAGTTGATAGGTTGAATTCAAAACCAGATTTTCACAGCTTGCACCCCCTACCTGGCACACCAAAGATGTCGGAGCTCAGGAACAACACTGATGGGATCACAGGGAATCCCTACTATGGTTGCTGGGGCGCGGGGCTGTAAAAAGAGCAGGTTTAGAAGATCAACGCGGGGGGGGGGGGCAGTTTATCCAGGTTTGGGCCACAAATCGTGCGTAATGCCCTACTCTTGCTAGTTTGTGTTTATCTGGTGTTCTTGGACTAGCTACAAAGTGTGCAGGGTCCAAAAATTCCGAATCCCCTCACAGTACGCCGCGGGCCTCCTTTTATAGTCAAAGGGGGTGCCACAGTGGCACACAGGAGGC
The DNA here is from genome assembly GCF_003073215.2 of Triticum urartu. Lineage (NCBI taxonomy): Eukaryota > Viridiplantae > Streptophyta > Magnoliopsida > Poales > Poaceae > Triticum > Triticum urartu. The sequence goes on from NC_053024.1 coordinate 368,015,053, forward strand.
GGAAAGTTGTACAGTAGTCGAGTTTATCGCCTGACATCATGGGATAAAATGCATTAAATACGCTACTTAGGTGTCCTCTTTCTTTATCGGGGACGGCAACGAAGCCCGTCCCGTTCGTCGCCGCTTTGCCTTGCTCCGACACGCGTCCAGGCCAACGAGGCATGCAGCGCCATGTAGGATGGCAGGCTGCTGAGCTGGTGTGGTGGCAAGATCTTCACGAAGATCTGCATGCCACCACGTAGGTTCTTGACTAGTTGGCTTAGGAGCCACATACTGCCACGTTGGTACCTGCTTAGTTGGTGGGTCGGCCACTGAGCTAGGGCGGCGACGGGGCGGCAAGGCCTTGTCACGGTCTTGCTGATCTTCCCGGCAAGGGTCTTGCCGGGACCTTGTGGGCACCCTCTGCAAGAGGCTTGCCGGGGCCTCATGGGTATCTTTGGCAGGAGCCTTGCTGGGGCCTCGTGGGCATCCTCGGTAAGGAGCGTTGTTGTTGTCTTGTTTCTTGGTTCCTATCTAGGCCTCGCAGGCCATTTGTCTTCAAAAAGATCAGCATGCTAGCATGGAGGCGCCTTGGTTCCGATGTGGTTGATGGCGTCGGGACTCTTAGACTCAAGGGTGGCGGCCTTGCTGGTGTTGGGCAAGTCGCACCGGCAAGGCTCTTGTCGGGGCCGTGAAGGCCACCCTGGCAAGGGCCTTGTAGGGGGAGTTTCACCTCCCCCTCTGCTTTTCATGCCTCTAGCCTCGAGCACGGCTCTGGTAGTCTTGGGTCTTTGTTTCCTCTTCGGCCCCGCCAAGTGCAGCCGCAGGCGTGTGGCTACGACTGCCCGCGCACAAGTAAAAGGGTACAAAAAGGACCCCTACTTTTTTACACCGACACGGGTCTTCGGAGGCCACTCTCTTTTTACCCTTGCAGGGAGGATCATCTTCTTCCTCCTCCTCCTCCTCCTCCTCGTCGCCATCACCCTCGTGAGAGGACTGGGCATCAGCATCTCCAGACATTGCATCTGAAGTGCTCTCCTCCCTTTTATTCCTCTTGTCCTTCTTTGTCGGCGCCTGGTATGGCTCCAGGACCAACATCCTCATTAAAAGAGGATTGGCTGGGTCTTCGAGGAGCAAAGCCAGACACCGGATCTACTCCGCCTTTTTAATCTAGACCTGTAAGGGGATGGAGCCTATTGGTGTTCGGAGTTGTTGAAGCCTATTGGTGTTTGGAGTTTTTAGAATTTACCTTGGAGGACGGATGGTTGCAATCGAGGCCAGTGTCATCTGAGGACCTTGGCCACGATTTCTGCTTCTTAAAAAGCAGCTTCCTGTCGGAGTAATGGGCCACGGGTAAGACAACCCGTGCCCCATAACCGTTCAAGACATCGGGGCAGGCTGCGCCCCTCAAGACCACAGGGCGAAGAGCCGCTTCCTGGGGAGTCTACGGCAAGGTGGCCGACTGCCCGCTCACGGCCGAGTCCCAGGGACGACTTCCAGAAAAGCCGGCTTTGGGGAGTCGGCCGGCGACTCCAACAAACAGTGACCTCATCGAAGGGGACGGGGCAGGGGCGTGGCTATGGTGAAGCCCACTCCCTGCCCCTTACCAAGGGCAGGCATGGCTACAACACGCTGTACTTGGGAAGATCTCCCTGCGGCGTGGCACTGTTGCCCGGCCGGCCCTGACATCAGCCCCACTATACCGGGTCCTGCGCCCACGACGGCTTGTCTGTACGGCCTGGAGGCAGCGGGGCCCGCCAGTCGGCGAGACCTCGGGAGATGGTGGGAGAACCGCCAGTCGGACCCGTCGGGAGTCAGCCCGGGGGAGTCTGCCGAGCCCTCCCCCGGGGCCCACGTGCTTTTAATCAAGAAGAGATGGGGAGTGGCCACAGTGATCGCCCACCAGGCGGCGGGGCTGTTGCCACGACCCCATGACCAAGCCAACATCATCAGGAGCATGGCTACAGTAATCAGCAGCCGGCAAGACCCGCCCGCGGCAGACGCGGCCTGTCGGCTCCGTACCAGACCAGTCGGCGGGGCCCACCAGTCAGCGGGACCCAGCAGTCGGCGAAGAAGTCGGAGGTCAGAGGCACTGATGGCTGGGCCCGCGCCCAGTCGAATTACAATTGTACCCCTGGGGGGTAGGCCTATATAAACCCCCCAGGGCACCCATGCAAAGGGTTGGAACCCAGTAGCACTAGACAATACCAGATAGAAGGAGAGAGCTAGCCTTGCCCTCTTCTACCACCCGAAACAGCTCTAGGAGCAACCGTGTAAACACTTGACCATAGTGATCATGCGGAGACCCCGCAGAGCAGCAGTAGGGGTGCTATCTCCCCGGAGAGCCCCGAAGCTGGGTAAGATCCGGCGGCGTGCATGTCTTCGCCTCATCCCGTTTCCAGGCACCGGCGACGTTCTACTCGCCCCCACCATGATAAGCCATCCGTTGGCATATGTCGCACCAAACCCCCGACATTTGGCGCCCACCGTGGGGCCTGGTGGACCGCCGTCCGGAGATCTGTTCTGGACGGGAACCCTTTTCCTCCCTGGCGAGCGCAGCCAGCCAGGCACGCCAGACGAAGTTTGCGCCGACACGCTACGCGGCGTTGAGATCGCCTGCGCAGCCAGCTCCTTGGCCGAACTCGTCGGCGAGATCCGCCTCTCCGACGAACCTGCGTCCGACGTTGGCGCAGGCGGCCCCGAAAACCTCCTCGCGGGCCTCCTCGATCAACTCCATGTTTCCGGCGAGCCTGCCGTAGACTTGGAGTCTGTAGGCTCCACCGACCCGATGCTGGTCGACTCCGACACCGCGTCGGTCGACGCGTTCCCCACCAACGTGGTGGTCTACGATGAACCTCTCCCCCACGCGTAGAGCGACGGAAGCACCGTCACCGAGGCGCTGGTCATCAGTCATGACGAGTTCCCTGGCGGAGGGGCGCCCGACTCACTCGGCGCGGCGCTGCAAGACCTAGCTGCGCCTATTCCGGAAGATGCTGACGCAGAGACGTTAGAAGCGTGCCGCCTTCAGCTTGTTGAAGGCGCGAATAAGCTGGCCAGCATGAGACGCTTGTCAGAAGCTTACCAGCGGGAGATGGATCACGCTGTTGGCGGTTCGCCGGCCTCGGCAGGGCCCAGCCGCCTTGGCGCGGTTCAGCAGCACGGCGTAGCCATCGCCAGCCTTTTTGGGGCTAGCCGCCCCGTGTATGCCACGCCAGCGGAGAACATCCGAGCCGCCCAGGCAGCGGCGGATGAGCTGGACAATTTCAAGGGCGAAGAGCGCCACCTCATGATGGAGCGAGTCCAGCGGCTCCTCGACGCGGCCGCCACGCAGAACGAGGCCGGCTGCCGCACGGAGGCGCCGCAGCGGCCAAACGACGACCCGCACCGAGATTAGGGCGCGACATCTCGGACGCCGACTGGCGGTGCCCAAGGAAGGAAGGACAAGGAGCCAGCTGTCAGCCACAGTCGGACTCGGATTACCATAGAGCGCGACCAAGATGGCCGCCCGAGAGCAGTGGAACGACGGGACGACTGTCCGCCTCCCCCTCCCCGCAAGGAGAGGCGAGTCTCCCCGCCGCCTGTTGACCATCCGACTCTCGGTGACCGCCTTGGCGGCCGAGAGGGAGTTGGAGAAAATGACGCCCGCCACCGGATCGACCGACTTCACCGGTCTCTGGAGCTGGAAGAAGATGACGAGCTGGGTCCGCCTTGTTTCGGGCCCCGCATTCGGGACGAGCCCTTTCCCACAGGGTTTACGCTCCCAAGAGACACGCCCAAGTATACCGGCTCCGTGAAGCCGTAAGACTGGTTGGTCGACTACTCCACGGCTGTCAGCATAGCAAACGGCAACAAGCGTGTCACCGTAAAGTACGTTCCGCTCATGCTTCAGGGCACGGCCCGGACATGGCTGAAGAGCCTGAAGCCCCGCAGCATCAACAGCTGGGTCGACTTCACCGAAGCATTCATCCGCAACTTCACCAGCACGTACAAGCGTCCTCCCAAGCCTCGTCAGCTCTCCTTGTGTGTGCAAGGCCCTGACGAGTCGACTCGCGACTACCTCACGCATTGGGCTGAGCTCCGGAACTCCTGCGAGGGCGTGCACGAGGTGCAGGCCATCGAGTCCTTCACAGCCGGGTGCTGAGAAGGCACCCTCCTCAAGCACAAGCTCCTCTGTGACGAGCCAGAAACCCTCGACGAGCTGCTGATCATAGCAGACAAGTACGCTACGGCCGACTCCTCCATGAAGGTGGAAATCCAAATCAGCACGACCGGCAAAGTGGCTCCTCAAGCTCCAAGAACTCCGGCGGCAGATGCCAGCCGGTGACAGTAGTAGGGCGACAACAAGCGCAAGGCCCCGCAGCTGACTTCCGGCAGCCGGCAGGTCGCGACTGTTGAAGCCCAGTAGCCAGAAGAGCAGCCTCCGCCCAAGCGACAGAAAGGCGGCAAGCCAAACTGGTTGCCGGCCTTCTCCTATGAGAAGACCTTGGATGGACCATGTAAGTTCCAAAGCGGCGCGAAGCCGTCAAACCACACCACCCGGAAGTGCCACTGGCTCACCAGGATCGCCAAGGGAGACGGCCTCCTGCCACCCCCGCCTGCTGGGCAGTCGCCTCCGCCTCCGCCCCAGCAGCCGGCAGTTAGGCCAGTCGGCGCAGTACAAGACGAGTACCCTGAAGAGCATGGAGCCTATGTGGTGTTCACTAGTATGGCTGATGATCGATGCAGCAAGCGGCTGCAGCGACAAGAGGTGAACGTAGTAGCCTCAGAGACGCCAGAGTTCATGCACTGGTCTGAGAGGCCCGTTAGTTGGAGCAGGGCTGACCACCCAGAAGTGATGCCGAGTCCGGGCTCCTACGCCTTGGTCCTAGACGCCACCTTTGCCATGGACAAACGGGCCGCACGTTTTTCGCGAGTTCTGATAGACGGGGGCAGCAGCATCAATATCCTGTACAAGGACACCATGGAGAAGTTAGGAATCAAGCAGAAACAGCTTCAGAACAGCCGGACTGTGTTCCACGGCATCGTTCCTGGGCTTTCCTGCTCACCAATCGGCAAGATCCTGATTGACGTCCTCTTTGGGGACAAAGACCACTTCCGAAGAGAGCCTGTTTGGTTTGAGGTGGTGGACCTTGAGAGCCCATACCATGCGCTGCTTGGCCGACCCGCCTTGGCCAAGTTCATGGCGGTCCCCCACTACGACTACCTCAAGATGAAGATGCCTAGTTCCAGGGGAATTCTGACTGTGTGTAGGATCGAAAGTATGTCTAGAGGGGGGTGATTAGACTACTTGACCAAATAAAAACTTAACCTTTTCCCAATTTTAGTTCTTGGCAGATTTTAGCTATTTTAGGACAAGTCAAGCAATCATCACACAATTCAAGCAAGCATGCAAAGAGTATATTGGCAGCGGAAAGTAAAGCATGCAACTTGCAAGAATGTAAAGGGAAGGGTTTGGAGAATTCAAACGCAATTGGAGACACGGATGTTTTCCCGTGGTTCGGATAGGTGGTGCTATCCTACATCCACGTTGATGGAGACTTCAACCCACGAAGGGTAACGGTTGCGCAAGTCCACGGAGGGCTCCACCCACAAAGGGTAACGGTTGCGCAAGTCCACAAAGGGCTCCACGCACGAATGGTCCACGAAGAAGCAACCACCCACAAAGGGTCCACGAAGAAGCAACCTTGTCTATCCCACCATGGCCATTGCCCACGAAGGACTTGCCTCACTAGCGGTAGATCTTCACGAAGTAGGCGATCTCCTTGCCCTTACAAACTCCTTGGTTCAACTCCACAATCTTGTCAGAGGCTCCCAAGTGACACCTAGCCAATCTAGGAGACACCACTCTCCAAGAAGTAACAAATGGTGTGTAGGTAATGAACTCCTTGCTCTTGTGCTTCAAATGATAGTCTCCCCAACACTCAACTCTCTCTCATAGGATTTGGATTTTGTGGAAAGAAGATTTGAGTGGAAAGCAACTTGGGGAAGGCTAGAGATCAAGATTCATATGGTAGGAATGGAATATCTTGGTCTCAACACATGAGTAGGTGGTTCTCTCTCAGAACATATGAGTTAGAATTGTGTATGTGTTCTGATGGCTCTCTCCACGAATGAAGAGGAGGTGGAGGGGTATATATAGCCTCCACACAAAATCCAACCGTTACACACAGTTTTCCAATCTCGGTGGGACCGAATCAACAAACTCGGTCGGACCGAAAATGTAAACCTAGTGACCGTTAGAGATTTTTGGTGGGAGTGACATGCAACTCGGTAGGACCGATATGGTTAGGGTTTGGGCATAACGTAATCTCGGTGAGACCGATTACACAAACTCGATGAGACCGAATTTGGTAATTAGCTAACCAGAGAGTTGGTCAGGCAAACTCGGTGGGACCGATTTGCTCTTTCGGTGAGACCGAAAAGTTACAAAAAGGAAACACTGAATTTACATTGCAATCTCGGTGGGACCGATCCGCTCTTTCGGTGAGACCGAAAAGTTACGAAAGGGAAACAGAGAGTTTGCAATCCCATCTCGGTGAGACCGGGATCCCTATCAGTAGAACCGAATTGCTAGGGTTTGGCAGTGGCTTATGACAAGTGAAACTCGGTGGCGCCGGATAGAAAGAATCGGTAGGACCAAGTTTGGCTTAGGGTTTAGGTCATATGTGGATATGGGAAAGTAGTTGAGGGTTTTGGAGCATATCACTAAGCACATGAGGCAAGAGGCTCATTAAGCAACACCTCATCCCTCCTTGATAATATTGGCTTTTCCTAAAGACTCAATGTGATCTTGGATTACTAAAATATGAAATGAAGAGTCTTGAGCTTTTGATCTTGAGCCAATCATTGAGCTTCCCTGAAATAATCATCTTGGAATAGCATTAGCTCAATGAGCTATATGTTGTTATGAATTACCAAAACCACCTAGGGATATTTGCACTTTCACTGTGGCCGGCGACTACCGGAAGTCGTCCGCTTGCGCGGCCGAGAGCAGTCGACTGGCCGAGTCCCTGGTGATTGCAGCCGAGAAGCGGCTCCTTAAAGAAGTTGTGGCGATGGCCGGCAAGCAGCCGGAGATATCGCCCGACCCGAAGGAGTTGGATGCCGAAGGTTCGTTCAAGCCGGCCAAAGAGACAAAGAAGATACCTTTGGATCCGGAGCACCCGGAGAGGTATGCTGTCATAGGTGCAAACCTCGACAGCAAATAGGAAGGCGAGCTCGTCGATTTCCTCCGTGAGAATCGGGACATCTCCGCATGGTCTCCCAAAGACATGCCAGGTGTACCGACGGATTTCGCCGAGCACAAGTTACATGTCCGATCTGATGCAAAGCCGGTCAGGCAGCCCCTGCGCCGCTTATCAGAAGAGAAGAGAAGAGTTGTCGGAGAAGAGATAGCCCGGCTCCTAGCAGCCGGCTTCATTATGGAAGTTTTCTTCCCGGAGTGGCTGGCAAATTCCATCCTGGTGCTAAAGAAGAACAAGCAATGGCGAATGTGTATTGACTACACGAGCCTCAACAAGGCCTGCCCCAAGGACCCATTTGCTCTACCAAGAATTGATCAGGTGATAAACTCCACAGCCGGATGCGAGTTGTTGAGTTTCTTGGATGCATACTCGGGATATCACCAGATCAAGCTGAACCCGGCTGACAAAATGAAGACCGCCTTCATCACGCTGTTTGGAGCATTCTGCTATCTCACCATGACGTTCGGCTTGAGAAATGCCGGCGCCACCTTTCAGCGTTGCATGCAGAAGTGTCTCCTCAAGCAGCTCGGCAGGAACGCCCACGTTTACGTGGACGACGTGGTGGTGAAGATGGAAAAGCACGGAACACTGCTGGAAGACCTCAAGGAGACCTTTGAGAACCTGCGCCGGTTCCAGATCAAGCTCAACCCCGAGAAGTGTGTCTTCGGAGTACCAGCCGGCCAGCTGCTAGGTTTCCTGGTCTCTGAACGCGGCATAGAATGCAACCCAGTAAAAATCAAGGCCATCGAGAGAATGGAGGTACCCAGCCGACTGCTGGATGTGCAGAAGTTCACCGTCTGCTTGGCGTCCATCAGCCGATTTATCAGTCAGCTGGGCGAGAAAGCTCTCCCCTTATACCAACTCATGAAGAAGACCACTTTTTTCGAGTGGAACCATAAGGCAGACGAAGCTTTTCACCAGTTGAAGAAGATGCTGACTACTCCACCCGTCCTGGCGGCTCCGACTCCCAAGGAACCCATGCTCTTGTACATCGCCGCCACCAGCCGAGTAGTCAGCACAGTCATTGTAGTAGAGCGCAAGGAGGAAGGCAAGGCGCTACCTGTCCAGAGACCAGTATATTACCTGAGCGAGGTACTGTCGACCTCCAAGCAGAACTACCCCCACTACCAGAAGATGTGCTATGGCGTGCACTTTGCTGCCAAGAAATTGAAGCCTTACTTCCAAGAGCATCCAATCACAGTGGTCTGCACGGCTCCACTGGCCGAGATCATCGGTAGCCGAGATGCCTCTGGTCGAGTGGCCAAGTGGGCCATAGAGCTGGCTCCTTACACCATCTACTACCAACCCCGCACCGCTATCAAATCACAAGCACTGGCCGACTTCCTCGTCGACTGGGCCAAGACCCAGTACCTGCCTCCAGCGCCTGACTCCACCCATTGGCGGATGCACTTCGACGGCTCCAAGATGCGCACCGGCTTGGGAGCCGGCGTCGTCCTCACCTCTCCCAAAGGTGACAAGCTCAAATATGCACTGCAAATCCATTTTGCCGCCTCCAACAACGTGGCCGAGTACGAGGCGCTCATTCATGGGCTCCGGCTTGCCAAAGAACTTGGCATCCGCCGGATCTTGTGTTATGGCGACTCGGACTTAGTGGTCCAGCAGTCATCTGGCGACTGGGACGCGAAAGAAGCAAACATGGCGAGCTACCATTTCCTTGTGCAGCAACTCAGCGGGTATTTCGAAGGGTGCGAGTTCCTCCATGTGCCAAGAAACGACAACGACCAAGCAAACGCCTTGGCACGAATCGGCTCTACCCGCCAAGCAATACCATCTGGCGTCGCCCTTCAATGCCTCCTTAAGCCGTCTGTCAAGCCTTCACCAGAATCAGACTCCATTTTTGTGCCGGCTCCTCCCGAAGACGGCGGATCTGACTCCAGAGCTCCGGCAGTCGGAACGGGGACTTTGGCGGGCGACTCGAAAGCTGCCACAGTCGAGCCCGGCCCGGGTATTGCGGTGACGGACTCGAAGATTCCAGAACTTGGCCCAAGGACCACGCCAGTCGGCCTAGGGACTTCATCAGCCCAGCAAGCGGCTGTCGAATCCAGCCCGCCGCCTCCCAGCCCAGCCGCCCTCGTCCAAGTCGCAGTTCTGGTAGTCGAAGAAATAGCAGCACCCTCATGGGCCTAGCCCATCCTCAAATTCCTGGTGAACGAAGAGCTACCAACTGATGAGACCTCAGCTCGGCAAGTACAACGCCGGGCGGCAACCTATACCATAATCAACAGAGAGCTGGTCAGGCGCAGCGTCACTGGTGTCTACCAGCGCTGCGTAGAGCCAGAGCAAGGCCAGGCGATCCTCAAAGACATACATCAAGGTGAATGCGGCCACCATGCGGCTTCAAGAGCACTCGTCGCCAAAGCTTTTCGACATGGTTTCTTTTGGCTGACTGCCTTGGAAGAGGCCAAGGAGTTGGTCCAAAAAAGCAAAGGGTGCCAGAAGTTCAGCTCCAAGCCACACCAGCCAGCTTCTACGCTCAAGACCATCCCCATTGCCTGGCCTTTCGCAGTGTGGGGTCTAGACATGGTGGGACCATTCAAGACAGCACGAGGTGGTTTAACTCACCTACTTGTCGCAGTGGACAAGTTCACCAAGTGGGTGGAAGTGAAGCCAATTAAGAAACTGAATGGTCCGACTGCCGTGACCTTCATCACCGATATCACAATTCGGTACGGCATACCACACAGCATCATCACCGACAACGGCACAAATTTTGCCAAAGGCGCCTTGGCCCGTTTCTGCGCAACACAGGGTATCCAACTGGACCTAGCGTCCGTCGCCCATCCGCAGTCAAACGGCCAAGTGGAGTGAGTAAACGGCCTCATCCTGTCCGACATCAAGCCTTGGTTGATCGAGCCTCTGGAGCGCTCGGCTGGCTGCTGGCTCGACGAGCTGCCAGCCGTCCTCTGGAGTCTGCGCACGACTCCAAACAAGTCAACTGGCGTCACGCCCTTCTTCCTCATCTACGGTGCCGAAGTCGTCATCCCAACGGACATAGAGTTCGACTCCCCACGAGTCACCATGTACACCGAGGAGGAAGCAGAAGAAGCATGACAAGACGGTGTCGATCTGCTGGAAGAGGGCCGGCTGTTGGCACTCAGTCGGTCCAGCATCTACCAACAGAGCCTGCGCCGATAACACAACAGGAAGGTCAGGCCAAGATCTTTCCAAGAAGGCGACCTTGTGCTCCGGCTGATCCAGCAAACAGCCGGCCAGCACAAGCTGTCGCCGCCTTGGGAAGGCCCTTTCATCATCAGCAAAGTACTAGGCAACGATTCCTACTACCTGATCGACGCTCAGAAGCCCCGAGCACGCAAGAGGGACGACTCCAGCAAGGAGACAGAGCAGCCATGGAATGCAAATCTTCTACGAAGATTTTACAGTTGATGCAGTATGTACCATGCTACCTTTTGTATTAAAGTACCAAGACTTCGGGCCCCCGAGACGAGCTCGGGGACTGCCCTCTTTTGTCTGTATGATAAAAATTATTCCTACAAGTATGTTACTCTTTGTCATGCCGCTTGACACCGGGCTCGACAAGTCGGCCCGGGGACTTGCCGCCTTGCACTATGAAATGCTTCCTGCAGCCGGACATGTAGTGTGTAACACCTAAGCCGTCTTTTGTCAGAAGCCGCAGCTCGCAGAGCGACTGTACGGTGGGCAGAGGTAAGGTAGAATGGGTGCTCGCACGAAAAATGTCTAAGGACTCAAAGCATAAAACATAGCTCAAGACGGCTCCCAGCCTTTCTCGCAAACCAACTCTCAGACAGTCGGATTATTGTTTTCTACCTAACTTGCTCAAACAATATTGAAATCGGCTAAGTACTTGCTTTCCCAAAGTAGCCTAGTACTATATCCAGCAACAGTCCGCAGAGCGGCTGTCTGATTGGCAAGGAAGGCAACTAAGAGAAAGCGGCAAAGGAAAAACAGCCAAAAGAACAATGAGCAAGAAAAGATATATATATATATATATAACATAGGCCCTTGGCCGAATTGTCAAGTAGAGGTTCAAAATACACCCCACGGGTGGAATTGTGCGAATTAACAAGTTCTTCAAAAGACTACTGAAGCAGATAAAACAAAAGACACAGCGGCTGCTTAGGAGGCGGCAGACGGATTCGGGGGGTCGGAGGAGGCGCCAGCGTCAGGCGTCGGGGCGGTCGGCCGGCTAGTCTCGGCTTGATCGCCTCCGGCAGCAGTCGGATCGGTCGCACGCGGCTCGTTGCTGGAGGCGCGGTTGGGCTGAGGCTGGCTGTCTGCTCCGTCTTCTAGTGCCTCCGCCTCGCCCTCATCCTCCGCCTCGTCCTCCTCCTCGACGCTGGAGCCAATCACCTCCACCGAGTCTTCGCCGTAGTCTGGGTTCATCCCAAACCACTCCGGCGGTACCTCCTCGCCGTCTTCAGACTGCTCGGGGACGAAGATGCTCGTGTCGGTGTACTCGGCGATTGCCGCAGCATGCTTGACGAGGGCGTCTGCCACAGCCGCCAGCTCCGGCTGGGCCTCCGACCGAAGCGTGGCCAGCCGGTCCAGATCCAGCCCCGGGTACCATGCCTTTACGATCTCCAAGGCCCGGCGCGCTCCAGCCCGGGCCGAAGAGCCCTTCCAGGCCTCGAGGCGACCAGCCGCGACCTCCAACCAGTTGGCCGTCAGGCTGGGGGTGCGCGGAGCCTGCATATCCGGCCAAAGGGCGGAAATCGCCTGGGCACCGACGCGCTGAAGCCGGCGCAGCATCCAGTGAGCCGGCCGGAGGCGAGCCTCGATGCTCAAGATGTGCTCATTAAGAGTTCGGGGGGCATCGGTGGCGATCTCCGCGCCCTCCGCCCTCCGACTTTCACGATCGGCCTCGATGGCTTGGACAGCGGCCTGCGACTGCCTAGGGAAGAAGTCTGCAAAAGACATGAAGAAACGAAAAAGCAAGTCAAAGACCAGGGGTCGGCACGATCTAAGTCGGCAGCTCGAAGAAAGAAAACAAAGAGAATCACCATCAACGATGTCTTCAATCTCATGGAAGCCAGAGGATAGCAGCGCCTCCTTGTCAGACCAGGAGGAGCGCTCGCTCGCGAACTCGGCCAGGAGGGCGGTTTCCGTCTCCTCCGCCTCCCTCTGCGACTTCGCAAGCAGCTCCTTCTGCTCTGCCAACTGAGTGGCCAGAAGATCGCGCTCCGTGGAGAGCTTGCTACACTCCTCCCCTTTGGCGAGCAGGGTGGACTTGGCCTCGCTCAACTGCTGTTGAAGAGCAGCGTTGGCTCCTGAAGAAAAGGAAGAAAGACAACAGTCATCAATAAAGTAGGTCGCCGGGGAGATCCGGCCCGACTGCTCAGCAGTCGGCCCGAATCTCAGGGACTACAGCCCGCGGGTGCGCTAGCGCGCCCCCGCAGAGAAGAAAAAAGAGGGAAGGACTTACTCCGGCTCTCCGCCAAGTCGGCGGTCCGCTTGCCCAACTCTTCAACATTGCGGTTGAAGGCAGTGACGCGGAGGTTGTGGTAATCCTGCGACAAGCTTTTCAGATAAAGTTAGTACCCAGAAGTTCATTAATTGGAGTTCCGGGCCGCCTGCTCAGCAGCCGACCCGAAACTCGGGGACTACACCCAGTGGGTGCGCTGGCACGCCCCCACAGAGAGGAACAAGAAAAACAAAAGACCAAAGGAAAAAACATACTCGGACGGCGGCCCGCGACGCTAGGAACGCCTTGGTGCAACTCTGGAGGGCGTCGCCCTCAGCGCGGAGCTTCGCCTGGACGTCCAGGAGCGCCCGGTTCAGAGGCCCTGTGCCACCTCCTTGCACCCACCCAACAGGTGCGGCGCTCGTCGCTTCGCCGTCTGGAGCCGCCGAGCTGGCGGTGCTGGCTTCCAGGGGGCGGGGTGCCGAAGTCGCCTTCTCCAGACGATGGCGCGCTGGCGAGCCGACCTGGAGGAGTAGCCTCGCCACGGCCTCGTCTTCGGTTGGCGGCACCGGAGGGTCCGCTGGCTGCTCGCCTTGCACGCCTTCAGACGGAGGCGGAGGCGGCGGCGGAACGTTCGCACCCGGAGTAGAAGACTCGCCGCCTTCCCTCTCCTCGACGAGGTTCTCCCCGCCGGCTTCTCCAGTCTGCCCCGTGAACTCCGGGGGCGGCGGCGCAAAGTTCAGCGGGGTAACAAGCAAGGCCGCCTGGCAGCGGGCGGCTTCCTCAGCCTGCTGCATCGCCGTGGCGGCGGCTTTGGCCTCCGCTAGTTTTTTTCTTAGCGGAGGCCTCCACCTTGTCGGCCTCCGCCTTCTCCAGGCGGAGGGCTTCTTCTTCATTGCGCTTCTCCTGCGCATTCTCCTCCGTCGCCTCCCGGAGGTCGGCAGCGGGGTCTATCCGCCGAGTGGTGGCGGGCGTCTCCGCTGACCCCATGACGGAGGCGGCGGCGACTAGCTCAAGAGAGAGGGGAGCCCTGAAGAAAGAAGGGAGAGCAGAGACTCAGGCAAATCATGAAGAAAGAATAAACTTTGAAGACAGAATACTTACGCAGAAACCAACGGCGGCTTCTTCACTTCCTTACGGAAGCGGATGGCCTTCGCGGCTGCCTCGTCCCGCCGGGTCGCCGCAGCCGAGCCCTTGGGCTTCTTCGGCCGGCTGCCGAACAAGGTCGGCGCAACCTGGTGCTTCTTCCCGCCGCCTGGAGCACCCGGCGCAACAGAAGAGCCCGCGCCAGGCTGGCCGGCTCCTGGCCGATGGCGAGGGGCGACTTCTCCCTTAGCGTCGTCTTCAGGCCAGTCGGTAAAGGTAGCCGAGGGCCTGAAGTCGCCTGTCGTCCCTCCTCCTCCCTCGGCGTCGTCTTCCAGAGCTGCCGCCCCCAGATCGGGGTCATCGACGTCGCTCTCCGCCCAGTCGGCGATGAACTCACGGGCCGGCCCGAGGTGCCGGCTGGTGGGTGAAGAAGGGGATTCTAACCAAAGCCGACTGATCAGAACAAAACTCGGAAAGAAGAAGACAACCTAAAGAAAGGAAAGAAAGGCGACTCACCTCGGGCGGGGTGTTGGCGCGGGAATACGGCTCCTTGCCGAATCGCTAGTCCTCCAGGAGCCTGCTGTCCGAGAGGTAGTTCACCATGTGGGCCAACTCTTCGTGAGGCATGTCCTTGGTGCACATCCGACTCGGGTCGCGGCCCCCGCTCATCTGGCATATCATGTGAGGGCGGCCTTGGAGTGGAAGAACTCGGCGCGAGACGAAGGCGGCCACCAGGTCCGGACCAGTCAAACCCTCCGACTGCGTCAGCACTCAGAGTCGCGCGATGGCGCCGGCTCCCGCAGGCGATAGCGACCTGGCCCGGTACGACTAGTTGGGCAGTCTGGCAGCCGGCGGGCCGGCTTCGAAAGCCAGCAGATTGACCTAGTCGCCCCTCGTGGCGACGTTCCTGACATAGAAGTAGGACCTCTGCCACATCTTCACCGACTTCAGCAGCGAGATGGAGGGGAAGTGGTTGTCGGCTCCTGTCCGTCGCACGGCGATGAAGGCGCCGCACTGAGCCGGCACGCCCGCGGCCTAGGTGCTGAGCTTGGAGAAGAAGAACTGCCCCCAGAGCTCGAGGGTGGGGAGGACTCCGAGGAAGCCTTCGCACAAAGCCACGAAGGCGGACAGCAGCACCACTGTGTTGGGGGTGAGGTGGTGCTGCTGGAGGCCATAGAACTCCATGAACGACCGGAAGAAGCTGCTCGCCAGCAGCCCCAGCCCGCGTAGGCAGTGCGAGCGGAAGATGACCCGCTCGCCCTCCTGCGGGGCGGGGGAAATCTCCCCCTCCGGCGCAAGACGCACCTGCACGCGATCTTCACCGGGAAGCCGACGGGTCCGGCGGAGGAACTCGATATGATCTTCACTGGGGGAGGCGCGGCAGCGGAGGAAGAACTCATCGCGAGCTGTCGCCGCAGCGTTCACCGGAGCCTGGGCGTGCGGCGGAGCGAAGAAGAGTAGAGGAAGCAGGAGAGCAAGGAGCTGCGAGGAGGAAGAAAGCAAGGGGTAGTGGGAAGGAGGGGCGTGTGTGCCCCCCTCTTCCCCTACATATAGCCTCGTGGGCTGCGAAGCCGAGGGGGCGGACGTGGGGATTTACTGCGCCCGCAACCCCACGACCCCCACGATCCACGTAAAGTTACTGCACGCAGTAACTTCACGGGAATCCCAACCGTCCACCGGGGCCGCAGCGAATCTACTCGGGCGCCGAGGCACGGTAGTGGCGGGCCCCGCCTACGGGCCTGTCCCGTCGCGCGCGTGGGCTGGCAGAACGGCCTGGCCACGTGCCCTCACACGACAGGCCAAGAACGGGCGGCGGCCTGGAAGCTTAGCTAGCACGCCACTTGAAATCCCTCCGCGATGTTTGAACTACTGAGCAAATCGAAATTGAGTGAGTCCGAGTTGGGCGAGTCCGACTCCTTCTAGTCAGCCCGGCAGAAGTCAATCAAGACCATATGTCGAGCACCCAGAAAGAGAAACTGCTGAGGCTTCTCGGCCGATCGTCCATGGCGCCTCACCAGCTTCGGGGACTACTGTCAGAGTAATGGGCCACGGGTAGGCCAACCCGTGCCCCATAACCGTTCAAGACATCGGGGCAGGCTGCGCCCCTCAAGACCACAGGGCAAAGAGCCGCTTCCTGGGGAGTCTACGGCAAGGCGGCCGACTGCCCGCTCACGGTCGAGTCCCAGGGACGACTCCCAGAGAAGCCGGCTTTGGGGAGTCGGCCGGCGACTCCAACAAACCGTGACCTCATCGAAGGGGATGGGGCAGGGGCGTGGCTACAGTGAAGCCCACTCCCCGCCCCTTACCAAGGGCAGGCATGGCGACAACACGCTGTACTTGGGAAGATCTTCCTGCGGCGTGGCACTGTTGCCCGGCCGGCCCTGACATCAGCACCACTGTACCGGGTCCTGCGCCCATGATGGCTTGTCTGTACGGCCTGGAGGCAGCGGGGCCCGCCAATCGGCGAGACCTCGGGAGACGGCGGGAGAACCGCCAGTCGGACCCGCTGGGAGTCGGCCCGGGGGAGTCGGCTGAGCCCTCCCCCGGGGCCCACACGCCATTAATCAAGAAGAGATGGGGAGTGGCCACAGTGATCGCACGCCAGGCGGGGGGGCTGTTGCCACGACCCCATGACCAAGCCTGCGTCATCAGGAGCACGGCTACAGTAATCAGCAGCCGGCAAGACCCGCCCGCGGCGGACGCGGCCTGTCGGCTCTGTACCAGACCAGTTGGCGGGCCCCAGCAGTCGGCGGAGAAGTCGGAGGTCAGAGGCACTGACGGCTGGGCCCGCGCCCAGTCCAATTACCATTGTACCCCTGGGGGGTAGGCCTATATAAACCCCCCAGGGCACCCATGCAAAGGGTTGGAACCCGGTAGCACTAGACAATACCAGATAGAAGGAGAGAGCTAGCCTTGCCCTCTTCTACCACTCGAAACAGCTCAAGGAGCAACCGTGTAAACACTTGACGATAGTGATCATGCGGAGACCCTGAAGAGCAGCAGTAGGGGTGTTATCTCGCCGGAGAGCCCCGAAGCTGGGTAAGATCCGCCGGCGTGCATGTCTTCGCCTCATCCCGTTTCTAGGCACCGGCGACGTTCTACTCACCCCCACCATGATAAGCCATCCGTTGGCATATGTCGCACCAAACCCCCGACACTTCCAGATCCCCTTATGCGTTGTGCCGTAGAATCGTTGTAGGGTCCGCGGCCCTTCCGGATTGAACTCCCACATCTTGAGGGGCCGCCTCTGGCAGGGAAGTGCTCGGCGAATCAGCATCACTTGGATTACACCGGCAAGGGTAACGTCCTTCTCTATCATGCTCTTGACGCGTTTATGCAATAGCAGCACCTCAGGGACCGGCCCCCAGTCCGGGCCCTTGTCGGTCCATGATGTAAGCCTCATCGGGGGTCCGGATCTAAAGGCTGGTGCGGCTTCCCACTTGGAGCCACGGGGTTCTATAATATGGAACCATTCTTGTTGCCATATTTTGACGGTGTCCACAAAGACTCCCCTTGGCCAATTGACTTTGGGGAGCTTGCTCACCATGGCGCTACCACAATCCGCGTGTTGCGCATTGACCACCTTCGGTTTCAATTAAAAATCTTGAACCATAGGCCGAAGTGTGGAGGGACACGGAGGAAGGCTTCACACATGACGATAAATTCCGAGATGTGAAGGAAAGAATTTGGGGCCAGATCGTGAAAATCCAGCATGTAGTAGAACATGAGACCCCTTACAAAGGGATGAAGGGCGATTCCGAGTCCACGGAGGAAGTGGGGGATAAACACCACCCTCTCACCAGGCCCCGGAGTGGGGATGACCTGCGCCGAATCGGGAAGCCTGTGCTTGATTTCCGCGGTCAAATACTGTGCTTCCCACAGCTCCTTGATGTTCTCCTCCGTGACAGAGGAGGTCAGCCACTTGCCTTGAGAACCGGCCATGGTCGGAGGAGTTGTCGGGAAAGGAAGAGCTTGTTGTTTGGGCGATGGAGCTCGGGGACGGAGAGGCAAAGAGAATGATGCGTGGGGTGGAACAGATGGGTTCTATCCACTTCCGTGATGATACGTGTTTGTCACAGTAGGTCGCTTTTTTTGTCATGCATGTACATCCATGACAAATTTATGACAGAATCAAGATAATCATACCTGTGCTGTCATAGAAGTGTTCCATGACATTACCAAAATTATCATCACAGAAGTGTCCACTTCCATGATGATAAATCGCGCGTCACAGAAGTGCTTTCGTCAAGGGTGACCGACACGTGGCATCCACCGTAACGGAACGTTGTTCAGCTATCGGGTCGGGTTTTGGATCCGATAACCCGTTAACAGCCCCGACCAATGGGGATTTTCCACGTGTAAAATCATCATTGGCTAGAGGAAACACGTGTCGGCTCATCGTTGGGACAGATGTCAACCACTCATTGGACGGAAGGCGCCTATGATACGTCGACACGTGGCATGTCCCAACAGAGGCCCATTCCTGTGAAAAGGCCGGCCCGTTTGACTTGGTCAAAAGCTGGCGGGCCGGCCCATGGAAAGGCTGTTAACGGCCTGTTCTAATATAGCCCATTTATAGCTCGCTAACCCAAGGCCCGTTACACCCTATCCGAATTAGGCCCAGTAGCGTCATCTAGGCCATCCAATATGATTCCAACCCGTCTTCACCTGGCCCATATATGGCCCATGATGTCTTTCGGCCCATATGAGGCCCTATGTAACTCTTGGCCTACTAACGGCCCGTGGAGAAACTGGGCCGTAATGAATAGTGTATCACTTTACACCCATTAACGGCCCGTGGTGAAACTGGTCCGTAATGAACAGTGTATCACTTTATACCCATTAATGATTCGTTATTCCATTCGGCCGTTTCCAGCCCATGTTATCTTTCGGCCTTCTCAGAGCCCATTTATTCTTGGGATCATTTCCAGCATTCGTTTACTTACGGCACGTTACTGTCATTTTCTGCTTGTGGGCCAAATTCAGCTCGTGGTTATAGTCGGCCCGTTTGTGGTCCGTTAATACGTTGGGCTGATTTCATAGCGTCATCAAATATAGCCTATTAACGATGGCCCGTTATGGTCGGCCCATGAACGGACGATTCCAACTCTAGCCCGTTTACGGCCATAATGCAGTCTGTTTGGCCCATGTTTGGCCAATCGATTATACGGCCCGTATAAGGCCCATTGATAATACGGCCCGCAGAAGGCCCATTGTTTCTACGGCCCATAGAAGGCCCACTGTTTCTACGGCCAATAGGAGGCCCAGTGTCACTACAGTAAATATTAGCCCATGGTTATTGTGGCCTAGTTTTAGAAAATAGGTTATTGCAGCCACTAGCTAACAGCGGAAAAAGAACTGCAATGACTACAAGCAAACAAATAAACAAGACAACAAGGAAATAAATAAGCAAGCAACTAACGCTAGGCTATCACGGCTATTACACATATTACATCCACTGGGCATCAAAGTTCGCCACCAGTGCAAATATAGGGAACAAAGCAGCATATCATATACAATGGTTGTCAAAGTTGGCGACCAGCGCAAATAAACGCCGCAGCAAAACAAATCCAGAACTGAAACCACTTCAGAAGATCTCAAGAAACAATATCCTGGGTACCCATAATGCTGGCAAGATGCTTAGCAAGCTTATTAACTTTCTCTTGTTTGGCGCTTAAATCCTCCAGCGCTTGCTGTTGCACCAGAAAATATGCATCTGAATTCTGCAGGGACTTCCTTAGTCCTTCAGCTTCCTGTCGCAGCACATCTGATCGATGTCTTTCAACTTGAAGTTGAGACTCAAGAAGACGAACTGATTCAGGCAGTGAGTTCGAAGAGCTTGTGCCAGCAGTAGTGGCCAGTAACTCGAACACTACATCAAGACAGGACTTTTGGGTTCCCTCACTGTCGTCAAGATAGTTTTTATCAGCTTTCTTGGAGACCAACAAGGATGTCTCACTATCTTGAACCGTATCTGCATTACTTCCTTTACCATTGGATAACGCGGTACTGTTCTCCAATATTTTGTCCGCATTCTAAAAGAGAAACAAGCAAACACATCACATGTTTACCATGTTGTATATGAAACTCATTTTGGTAAATGAGTTCAGTAGTAAAGTGGACAGGATAAGAGCATGAAACAAACATATATCTATGTACCATGGTCACTTTATGGTCTATACCATTCTAGTTTTTGTTGCCAAATCAAGATAGAGACACAGTTCAAATAACATTTGTTCAAGACAAAGCAGAATAGATAGAATATAAGCGTGGGTAACTATAGAGCAATAACAACACTTGTAATGTGCATGACATGAGAACATAACTGTTTATTCAATTGAAACTGAAATCAACATAGAGCAGGTTACAACAGCAAACCAGTTAAAGAAACAGGTTTAAAACATACCTGTTGCGCCATTGGAGTTTCAATTCCATCCTTCAAATTTGAAAATAGTTGGTATGAGTAGATACAGTCATGCAAGAGCAAAGGAGTATGAACCATCGCTACAGAACCTGACCTGAGAACAAATCTTCTTCTCCTTTAAGCGTTGAGTTGGGATTCGGAGTGGTGGTCCTCGTGCTTTGGGCACTGCAGTTCCCTTACTAACTGCTCATGTTTGGGTGCTCTGTGGTGGAGATGGTGTTGTGTCAACTGGAACTGGGTTACTATCTACCGGGGTTTGGTTTAGAAGGGGTGTAGCTGGTTCTCTGTCCAACTGGGTAGGGGTACAATCTGCGAGAGTCTGGGTTATGTGTGGTGGATCTGGTCCTTGGGCAAGTACGATCGTGGTTCTATCTGCATCAACTGGTAGCACTATCTTTTCTGAAGACCGTGTTGTTACTCCCTTAGATACTGCCATCACGCTCTCCAATTCAAATGGCTGATAAACAAGAAAAGTAATTGAAAGTATAGACATTGTATGATAGACAGGTGCAATGGATAGTGGGGAATAAAAGAGGGCATGAAATAATTCATATTTATGGTGTCTAACCAAACAGGATAGCATGACACAATTTCATATATATGATGGCTAACTAAACAGGATAGCATGACACAATTGCACATTATGATGGCTAACTAAAAAAGATGGAAAGACATAGTTCAAAATATGAGACTATGTAAATAGGATGACATGACATAACTATATAATGTGTTTATTAAATAGGTTGGCATGCCATAATTCACATACATTCACGGATAGAATGCCATAATTCAAAATATGATGACTATAAACACTAAACAGGATGAGATGATATAACTATATCATGTCTTTATTAAATGGGTTGCCATTCCATAATTCAGATAGATGATGTGTATGTACTATGTAATCATGATGGCATGATATAATTCAAATATATGATTTATATAGTAAGCAAGTAAGCAGATGGCAATCCATATATGATGTAAAAACTAAGCAATGCAAGACAACATGCATGACATGGGTAATTTAACCCTGCCAAGTTTGAGCATAGACCTCAGGGGGGAAATAGGACTGGTCATCAGTCTCTGAATCCTCCTCTGAGGAGCTCTCTGTAACCAGCAAGATGTCTGCTTCAGCAGGTAGCATTGTCTGCCGTGAATACCTTGTTTTCACTCCAGATACTTCCATTACCGCTTCAAATGGCTGATGCACAGGAAGAGTAGTTGAATATACAAACGTTGTCGCCAAATGGAACACGTAATACAAAAAATGATAGCACGATATAATTCACATACATGATGATTGGCTAAACAGCATGTCATTGCATAATTCACATATATAATGCCTTTGCAACAAGATAGCATTGTATAATTCACATATATAATGTCTTGCAACAAGATGGCAATGCATAATTCACATATATGGTAATTAGACACTAAACATGTGGCATTCACACAAAGCATGTCTAAACTAATCAAATGACATAGCAATGCAAGACACCATACGCATGAAGTGAGCAACATAACCCCGCCAAGTTAGAGCATACACCTCGGGGGGGATCAGACTGGTCATCTATCTCCGAATCCTCCTCTGAGGAGCTATCTGTAACCAGTGAGATATGCGCTTCGTCAGATAGCATAGTCTGCTCTGAAGACCTTGTTTTCACTCCAGAATTTGCCATCACCGTGTCAAATGGTTGATGCACATGAAGAGCAGTTGAATGTAATAACATTGTTGACAAATGTAATACGTAACGAAAAAAAGGATGGCCTGATATAATTTACATATAAGATGACTGGCTAAGCAGGATGGCATTGCAAAATTCACATATATGATGCCTGGCTAAACAAGATGGCGTTGCATAATTCACATAAATGATGAATAAACTAAACAGATGGCATTCGCACAAAGGATGTCTAAACTAAGCAGATGACATATTTGATGTATAAAGTAAGCAATGCAAGACACCATATGCATGATATAACCAAGATCAGCATGCCAAGTTAGAGCGAAGACCTCACGGGGTAAATAGGAGTTGTCTTCTCCTTCTGAATCCGCCTCAGAACAGATATCTTCCTCTTGATTAAACTCCAAAATGCGTGGAGGGGGCTGCCTTTGCGCCTACCATGGAGCGACGTCTGCATGAAATTTTATTGCCACACAAGGCTCGTCTCTTTTGCTCTACATGTTCAGTTCCATTGTTTACAATAACTGTCATGCATAGGAATAAAACATAGTGAGATTATGTAAGGAGTGCATGCAGAAATCCAGAGTGATGGTAGCAACCTGTGGATAGACCCAAAACCAATAATAGCAGGCAGATAATGGCTTCAGTTAAAAAATACAGATAATGGCTTCTTTACTGTTTGTTTCCCACCCAACATGAAACTCATAGTAGACACCGGAGATTAACCAGATAGTAGATATATACTATTGATAGCGGCCCCGATATGTACCCCACAACCATTTAAAAACTCAAGTTTGACCATTAGTCTGGAGCTGACTCAGAGTCTAATCGGTGAACAGGACGACAAAGTAGCATGTAATATTAAGCGATGCATAACGTAAGCAGACACGAAAGAGTGCGACCTCTCTTGCGGACCCGTGTAGTCCTCGAGGTCATCTGCTCGGTTGATGATGGTAGTGTAGTTTTCATGGCTGCCAGCGGTGGGGAAGAAGATCTGAGGCAGCGAAAGACAGTCTGGAGGCCGGATCCCTGTTGTGCTGGACCCTTCTATCATTGGAGCAGCTGAGCTGGGGTGGACGACGGCGCAGCAGGAGCGGGACAAACCACGCAAGGTTTTCTTTGACAACTATCTGTAAGAGAAGTAATTCTGTAAGGGCTCGTTTGAATTGGAGGATTACAACAATGCAGGGATAGGAAATAGACAGGAATAGGATAGGAATGCACGTGCAAAACAGAGAATTTAAATACACAGGATTTCTGCCAATCTGGGTGTTTGATTCACAACAATTGGAAGATCACAGGATGCAAAGAAGCATGGTGAGATTAAGTCAAACCACAATAAAATGTACGGTTATAATGCTGTTATGCTACTATCTCTTAGTCTTGTGCTTCATGAATAGGAATTTGAAAAGGAGGACAAGTGAAAATTAAAATTCCTATGTTTTTTCTTTCAAGGAGACACTAAAGGAACAAATCCGTGTGCTCAGTGGACAATATATATAACATGTAGAGTAAAAAAGAGATGCAACAAGTGTACAACCTCTTCGGCGAAGCCATGTCGATCTCAGCGTGATTGGGTTGGTCGATCTATCTCATGCTCCGGCTGACTTGGCTGTCGGAGGACGGGAAGAAGATCTTAGGCGTCTGGAGATGGAGCCCGAGGTACTGCTCCGTTGTGATGGAGGGTTTCGTCGTTGGAGCTGCTCCGGTGAGTTGTACGACGCCGAGGCTGAAGCAGGACAAGAGAGACAACGAACAACGTTAACCTGAGTGGAATTCTAATAGCATCTCCAATACATGACGTAAAATACATAAGCACAAAGTGCTAGATGTAAAATACATCAGCCGCTCATCTCTGAACTTAACTGTCAAAACTGAATTTAACTGTCGAAACTGAACTTAACTGTCGAAACTGAACTTAACTGTCGAAACTGAATTTTGTTATTGAAACTGAATTTTGCTGTCGAAACTGGACGCACTAGCAAGGTGAGGCTACACGTCGTTCGACTGACTTTTTCATCTCTGGTCAGTCGATTTTGCAGCCGTTGGCTACGAAATCAAGGGCCTGCAGTTCATCTTCAACCTCCACCCCCCTGAGCCGCCAGCCACCACCGGCCAAACAGCAGCCCCCCACCGCCCACGGCCGGCGGTGCGCCGCCCCGAAAACACTCCCCATCGCCGGTCCGCCACCGCCCCGGCCATCCCTCTAGCCCCCCCCCTGTGCCGAGCTTTTTCTCCGGCGATCCCCATGCCACCGCCCCGCCAACGCCCCGCCACCTTCGGCGACCACCGCCCCCAACCTGAACCCTAAGATAGATAGTGGGGTAACTCTCCGGCGAGCCCCCCTCCCCGATGCGGCTGGTTCTTCCTTCACCTCGGCGGCATCGGAGTGAAGTGTAGCTAAATCGGAGCAACATCGCAAGCAAGAGCAAGAGCGAGAGCAGCAGCGCGAGCAAGAGCAATAGCAAGAGCAGACCAGGCAGGGGACCGAGAGCAAGAGCAGAGCAGCAGCGCGAGCGAGAGCTAAAGCAGCAGCAGGTCCTACTGATGTGGACGTCGCCGCCGAGGGAGCGACGCCGTAGAGGAAGTGGCCGGCGACGCCGCCGTGGATGGAGCCGCGCCGTGTCGGCTCGGGACCGAGCACCGGCAGCACCATGAGGTCGAATCAAGAAGAAAATGCGGCGATTAGTGTACAACCTCTTTGGTGGCACCGATTAGGCCGCAACTTCATGCGAGGAAACGGTGATGATGATGCTCTTCCGGTGGTGCGGGTGAAGATGGAGGTGTGGGAATGGAGGTGGTGCGAAAGACGAGGGGAACGTCGGGGCAGCTCCTTGGAGGTGGAGGAGGGGTGGCTGAACCGGCAGGACGATGAGATCGACGATGGATCTTCATCCGGTATGGTGGATGAGGGACGTCGAGGTGTTGCTGTGGACGACGTCATCGGGGAAGAGGCTCCGGCTGGGTGGCGGATGGAGCAGGGTGTGGGGTTCCGTCGCGGGTTTTCGCGGCCTCGGTGTACGAATGGGTGGGCGGATGGTACGGCAGTGGGGAACCATGGCTTAGAGACGCACTTGTCCGAAATGTGGGGTAAGTTACGGAAGTACCCCCACCGATTTGAGGCAGTTCTTTCGGTTCAGGGGTACCACGGGCATTTCGCGTGTCTTGATTTGACAGGAGGTGGGAGTTTTCGCGCGTGTTGTAATTTCGGAATAGCAAGGTGCGGGTTGAGATGGAGGGAGTTGTCGGAGCACAAGGAGACAAAGATGTATCTTAAATACTTCGGGCTAACAAGGCGCGGGTTGAAATTTCCGGACAACCCTAATGTGTATTGTACCAAATCAAAGCGCCCTACAAATGTCATTCAAAACTTTGAATTCATGTTATGTTCAATTAAAATATTTCGCTACGTGTATAATGCATGCAACCTACTACTCAAATGAACGTTTTAGTGCATTCCAAACTTATATACTACCGCTTCAATATGAACTAAATTTGAATTCGTTTCTCTATTTGAATAAGATCTACAGTAATGATTGTTGTGAAGTCAAAGAATTTGAATTCATTTCTCTGTTTTAATAAGATCTACAAATCATCATTATTGTCAAGTTAAACCATCGTTTGTGTATTATCTTCACAGCACACCACATGATTAGTCTCGAGCTACATATGAACTATGTGTACTATATGAGCTCAAACTAGATTTTTTGAATCCACTTTATTTTGATTTCAAATCACATTACATTTCTAGCTCTAGCTAGATCTTCATAATCTAAACCATGTATCATATGTATAATGTGTTTATCACATTATGTATGGTGCCCCGCCCCCTACGCCTACAAGTATTTAGATGTGAGTTGCAAACACCACACATTACCACAAATTCAAATAAAATGTGAGAATGTTCGATATATAGTATTGTTTAGATTGTTCGATATTTAGTTGTAAGCTGCAAACGCCACACATTATCACAAATTCAAATAAAATGTGAGATTGTTTGATGTATAGTATGGTTTAGATTGTTCGGCATTTAGCTATGAGTTGCAAACACCATGCATTATCACATTATGGTATAACATGTGCACAGCACGTGTATCACCGCTATATTCATGCATGCAATGTTTAAAACACTATGATCTCCTATTCAAATATATGAATCTGCTTCCATATCAAGTTATGATCTTTGTTAGTCTCTTACACCCACACAATCCTCTAACCTTTGTAGCTACCACTAACTTTCTCTCGTGCATGCACACGCCCTCCTCGCCCTCCCCCTCCCTCGGCATTCTATCCACCGGGCAGATTCATTTTTTTCTTTAGGTCGTTCTCCCAGAGTCTCCACAACTCCTTTCCGACACACACCGATCGATAAACCTCTCCAGCGATGCCTACCTACAACATACAAACACACCTTCAATCTCCTCCTTTATGTGTCCTTGCCTCGTGTCTCTCATACGGTCAGACACACATGTAAACTCTCGCCCCTCTTTTCATCGCTCTCACAACCGCACACTCCTCCCCCTATCTAGCTAGTAGTTAGGCCTCTCGCACCACCTCCTAGCTCCATTATCTCTGTCTATCCGTCTCGCTAGGCCTTATTAGCCTCTAACAAATGGATGTACACTGACCGATCTCTCGCTATACATATAGCTAGCTAGGTCCTTATAACTCGTTTTTACCCACACGTCAATCGATCTACCTCATTAGTTGTGTCTCTCCCTTCCTCTGACAAACTACAATTGATCTACCGATCTAGTTAGCTTTGCTTACCAAGCACATGGTTCCCCTTCATCATCCATGGATGCGTCCCGACAGATCTATCACGCACAGGCACACACAGAAACACATCCCCACTCTTATTGATAACATTACAGTTCCACCCTCAGTTTGTCTAGTAGGCCTCTCCCACCATCTTCGAGAAGCAACTCCATCACCCATCCAGCACTCAACCCCTCTCCCTCCCTCTCTCTCTCTCCTCTATCTCTCTCCCATCATATTTCCCGTCCTTCAGTTATGTATGGATGTCGAACGATCTCCCTCAAGACATAGCTGGGTCTCTCCTTCTCAACACATATACGAGTCGTTCTACCTCTATAGTTAGGCCTATGCCTACCCCTCCCACCACCCCCCTCCCCCCCACACACACCGATACATCGAGCGCTCTAGTCATGTCTCCCTGCCACACACAAACTTGACGTGTGCCCTCTAACGTTCCGGTAGGCCAGTCGCCCTATATCTTTGACTTGTACACACACACAATTTCGATGGCTCTCTTCATCGATCTCGCACCCACCCACTTGATCCTCTCTTCGACTCTATCGACAACTATGACCCCTCCCTCTCGTCTCATGGATTGCCCGACCCTCTATGTATGATATGGATAGGCCTCCATTTCACACACATTGCATGCAAAATTTTGTTTGAGATGTCATCGACACATATTCCCACAAATAATTCACGAAATCAACCCCCCACCCCACCCCTACCCGAAAAAAATCACTCATGAACGCAGTTTGTATCTCTCACACACACCCACGTAGGTGGGGAACGTGCATGAAGAGAAGAGGTGCATGCACGGCGCACGTACTCCTGTCTCTTTCCCAAACACACCCGCGCGGGTACACAGTGGAGCTCATTTCTGTACGTGGTAATTTGGCACGTGTACTGGTTGTCCACTTGGTGGAGGTAGGATCGTCTACCATGGGTGAACAAACAAATTGTGACTTGACATATTATGTTAAAAAAAAGAGGCAAACCATGTGGGGCCTACCTTAGAGGCAAGGCTCTATACACTGGAGTACTTTTGATGTGTCCCGTCAACTCACAGAATGAGGAGAAGCTTGCTTAGTACGCCGTCTCCCCCGCCCACGGGCGTGGTGGCTCGCAGGATGAGGTGAAGCTTGCTTACTACGCCTTACGCCCGCTCCCTCTCCCATGCGCGCAGTGGCTCACAGGACGAGGAGAAAATTTTACTACTCCCTCCGTTTACTCCTCGTCCCTACTACCTTGGTTATAGAGATTATATCATATTGTTTGGAATATATATGTCCTGTAGTAGATTTCAATATGAACTACTAGTACATACTCCAAACACTGATGTATATAGACGTATTTTAGACTGTAGATTCACTCATTTTGCTCCGTATGTAGCACTCTCCCTCGCCCCTCGACCCTCGCCCACGTGGTGGACGTGCAGCAATTCATTCGGTCTCATATAGCCAGAACGATATATACTGCACTACCATTATTGCTCGACTTCCCGAAGAGGCGAAGAGCCAATCGCAAGGTCAATATTTTGGAGATGCCAAGCGCAAGGTTATAGGAGAACGAGTAGTAGGCGCCACATCATTTATAAATAAAGTTTTTTTTCTTCAGTGGCACGTACGCAATATGATAGGTTCATATGGAGAGAAAAGGAGTACATAGTCAGGACGGGCCATCCTACACGGTTGCTTGCTGGGGTTGCTCTCTTCACACTCTCTCGCACAAAACGACTGTGGCCACATCTCTAACATCCCGGTGGATCACGTCCTCTTGGGGAAGGAGTGGATGCTTAGTGTAGATGCGGTGGTCGTCTCCGACGGCGAAAACCCACTGTCGGCACGTCCCGATCAGGGGTCCCCGCCATTCTCTCTCACAAAGCCGGTGAGGTTGCCTTTGTCCCTTGCTCACTGTCACGACGTGGGCAGTTGCCGCCTCCCGCCGCCCTCCTCAAGGTTGAGCTACGTCCCTCAGGTACAACTCCCTTTACAGTCGGCTTGCACCACTGCTCCATCTGCCCACATCACTCCCTGTGGATATTTCTCTACTTCTTTGCCCAGCACATACCTCTACTGGCCTCTATGTACTGTATTTGTGATGAGTTTATGTCTCATCAACTAGTCCCAGTAATCTTATTCTAATCATGCTTGTTCAATTTCTTTGCCACAGGGATGCTCATCTTGATTTTGGTGAAACTGCACAAAATGATCCGATGGTCAAAAGGTTGCAAACTTCATTTATTAGGAAGCTCAAACGTTGCCAGCAAATTGAAGCCTGGTCAGGGTTCACGGTTCAAGGGCTAGGGACTGCATGGATCGTTTTTTTCTTTAGTTGCCTCTGTTCCAAAATAAGTGTCAACTTTAGTAGTAGTACAACTTTGTACTAAAGTTTGCACAAAGTTGAGAAACTTATTTTGGAATGGAGGGACTACATATTTGCTATGATCTATCAATCATTGAGATGCAATAGCATGCATGTTAGTCTCCTTTGTATTTGATGAAATGTTGCAACAGGCAACCTTGGACGCAAGATACATGTAACAGAAGCTGGAAGCTTCATAGCATTGTACAAATTTATCTCGCTGATAAATTACAGTACGTACTATACTAGTACTTCCTCCGTTCCTAAATATAAGTCTTTGTAGAGATTTCACCATGAACCACATGCGGATGTATATAGATGCATTTTAAGTGTAGATTCATTCATTTTGTTCCGTATGTAGTGGAATCTCTACAAAGACTTATATCTACTAGTAATAGCTAGCCCCCACTACTAGGAATTCTCTATCCTCTCCTTGAGCCACGCCATCAAAATTGATGTAGCTATTAGATGAAGTAAATCAGTCCATAATAGCCGTCTGATCTTGACGTTGAGAGGCTCCGCACTAAGCCACATGCAAGCATGCAGAAATACCGTGCCACATGCATGTGAGTGGGTTTTAAATCAAATCAACACGTCTGCATGCAAGCATGCACCTGTAGCATGCATGTAAGTGAGCTTTTATGTTGCATTAACATGTCAAAAAGTAAAATATAATCCCATTATGCAGTAGGAGTTCAGGAGTTGGCTGATCTTTTTTCCTTATGTGGGATGATCTAAATGATGATGGGAGTTTATTTAGTTTGGCTACCACATTTGTCATGCGGTTATAGAGTTTTTTTTGTTCCATGAAATCGATAATTTTGCGCAGAGAGATATACCGATGTTCCGCGCCAACGCGCGGGGACTCATATAGTAATATTTAGGAACGGAGGGAGTACTATGTAAAGAGTTAGGTGTCGCACGGTGATAGTAGTGTGAGGTGGGCCATGTAATCACTGAGCCTGCGTGTTTTCACTACTCTTGCACGCCTCCGCTGTAAGAATGGAGAAAATTGTAATCTAGTAGTAGTAGTATACCTCCTTTCGCCGAAAGCGTGGGACATCCAGCAGTCCTACTGTTGGAAATATGCCCTAGAGGCAATAATAAAAGCATTATTATTATATTTCTTTGTTCATGATAATTGTCTTTATTCATGCTATAACCGTATTATCCGGAAATCGTAATACACGTGTGAATACATAGACCATAATATGTCCCTGGTAAGCCTCTAGTTGACTAGCTCGTTGATCAACAGATAGTCATGATTTCCTGGCTATGGACATTGGATGTCATTGATAACGGGATCACATCATTAGGAGAATGATGTGATGGACAAGACCCAAACCTAAGCATAGCACAAAGATCGTGTAGTTCGTTTGCTAGAACTTTTCCAATGTCAAGTATCTTTTCCTTTGACCATGAGATCGTGTAACTCCCGGATACCGTAGGAGTGCTTTGGGTGCATCAAACGTCACAACGTAACTGGGTGACTATAAAGGTGCATTACAGGTATCTCCGAAAGTGTCTGTTGGGTTGACACGGATCGAGACTGGGATTTGTCACTCTGGATAACGGAGAGGTATCACTGGGCCCACTCGGTAATGCATCATCATTATGAGCTCAAGGTGACCAAGTGGTTGATCACGGGATCATGCATTACGGTACGAGTAAAGTGACTTGCCGGTAACGAGATTGAACAAGGTATTGGGATACCGACGATCGAGTCTCGGGCAAGTAACATACCGATTGACAAAGGGAATTGTATACGGGGTTGATTAATCCTCGACATCGTGGTTCATCCGATGAGATCATCGAGGAGCATGTGGGAGCCAACATGGGTATCCAGATCCCGCTGTTGGTTATTGACCGGAGAGTCGTCTCGGTCATGTCTGCTTGTCTCCCGAACCCGTAGGGTCTACACACTTAAGGATCAGTGATGCTAGGGTTGTATAGATATGAGTATGCAGTAATCCGAATGTTGTTCGGAGTCCCGGGATGAGATCCCGGACATCACGAAGAGTTCCGAATGGTCCGGAGGTAAAGAATTATATATAGGAAGTGCTGTTTCGGCCATCGGGACAAGTTTCGGGGTTATCGGTATTGTACCGGGACCACCGGAGGGGTCCCGGGGGCCCACCGGGTGGGGCCACCTGTCCCGGGGGGCCACATGGGCTGTAGGGGGTGCGCCTTGGCCTACATGGGCCAAGGGCACCAGCCCTACTAGGCCCATGCGCCTAGGGTTTCCACCACGGAGGAGTCCAAAGTGGTGGAAGGCACCCCGAGGTGCCTTGGGGGGGAGGGAAACCTCCCCTTGGCAGCCGCACCTAGGAGATTGGATCTCCTAGGCTGCGCACCACCCCCCCTTGGCCCTCCTATATATAGTGGGGGAGAGGAGGGATTTCATACCTCAGCCTTTGGTGCTTCCTCTCTCCCCGTTATGTCTCTCTCTCGCAGTATAGGCGAAGCCCTGCTACTGTGACGCCCTGCATCCACCACCACGCCGTCGTGCTGCTGGATCTTCATCAACCTCTCTTCCCCCCTTGCTGGATCAAGAAAGGAGGAGACGTCATCCATTCCGTACGTGTGTTGAACGCGGAGGCACCGTCCGTTCGGTGCTTGATCATCGGTGATTTGAATCACGTCGTGTTCGACTACATCATCCCCGTTCTTTGAACGCTTCTGCTCGCGATCTACAAGGTACGTAGATGCATCTGATCACTCGTTGCTAGATGAACTCCTAGATGGATCTTGGTGAAACCGTAGGAAAATTTTTGTTTTCTGCAACGTTCTCCAACAGTGGCATCATGAGCTAGGTCTATGCGTAGTTCTCTTGCACGAGTAGAACACAAAGTCGTTTTGGGCGTTGATTTTGTTCAATATGCTTGCCGTTACTAGTCTTATCTTGATTCGGCGGCATCGTGGGATGAAGCGGCCCGGACCGACCTTACACGTACTCTTACGTGAGACAGGTTCCACCGACTGACATGCACTAGTTGCATAAGGTGGCTAGCGGGTGTCTGTCTCTCCTACTTTAGTCGGATCGGATTCGATGAAAAGGGTCCTTATGAAGGGTAAATAGCAATTGGCATATCACGTTGTGGTCATTGCGTAGGTAAGAAACGTTCTTGCTAGAAACCCATAGCAGCCATGTAAAACATGCAAACAACAATTAGAGGACGTCTAACTTGTTTTTGCAGGGTATGCTATGTGATGTGATATGGCCAAAAGGATGTGATGAATGATATATGTGATGTATGAGATTGATCATGTTCTTGTACAAGGAATCACGACTTATATGTCGATGGGTATGACGATCTACAAGGATGATCATGGAGCCCCAAGATGGAGATCAAAGGAGCTATGTGATATTGGCCATATCATGTCACTGTTATTATTTGATTACATGTGATGTTTATCATGTTTTGCATCTTGTTTACTTAAAACGACGGTGGTAAATAAGATGATCCCTTACAACAATTTCAAGAAGTGTTCTCCCCTAACTGTGCACCGTTGCTACAGTTCGTCGCTTCGAAGCACCACGTGTTAATCGGGTGTGATAGATCCTTTCGTTCACATACAACGGGTGTAAGAAGTTTTACACATGCAAAAACACTTAGGGTTAACTTGACGAGCCTAAGCATGTGAAGACATGGCCTCGGAACACAGAGACCGAAAGGTCGAACACGAGTCGTATGGAAGATACGATCAACATGGAGATGTTCACCGACGATGACTAGTCCGTCTCACGTGTTAATCGGACACGGATTAGTTGACTTGGATCGTGTAACACTTAGATGACTAGAGGGATGTCTAATCTGAGTGGGAGTTCATTAATAATTTGATTAGATGAACTTAATTATCATGAACTTAGTCTAAAATCTTTACAATATGTCCTGTAGATCAAATGGCCAACGTTGTATTCAATTTCAACGCGTTCCTAGAGAAAACCAAGCTGAAAGACGATGGCAGCAACTATACGGACTGGGTCCGGAACCTGAGGATCATCCTCATAGCTGCCAAGAAAGATTATGTCCTACAAGCACCGCTAGGTGATCCACCCGTCCCACAGAACCAAGACGCTATGAACGCTTGGCAGACACGTACTGATGACTACTCCCTCGTTCAGTGCGGCATTCTTTATAGCTTAGAGCCGGGGCTCCAAAAGCGTTTTGAGAGACATGGAGCATATGAGATGTTTGAAGAGCTAAAAATGGTTTTTCAAGCTCATGCCCGGATCGACAGATACGAAGTCTCCGATAAATTCTTCAGCTGTAAGATGGAGGAAAATAGTTCTGTCAGTGAGCACATACTCACTATGTCTGGGTTGCATAACCGCTTGACTCAGCTGGGAGTTAATCTCCCGGATGACGCGGTCATTGACAGAATCCTCCAGTCGCTTCCACCAAGCTACAAGAGCTTTGTGATGAACTTCAATATGCAGGGGATGGTAAAGACCATTCCTGAAGTATTTGCTATGCTGAAATCAGCAGAGGTAGAAGTCAAGAAGGAACATCAAGTGTTGATGATGAATAAAACCACTAAGTTCAAGAAGGGCAAGGGTAAAAAGAACTTCAAGAAGGACGGCAAGGAAGTTGCTGCGCCCGGCAAGCAAGCTGTCGGGAACAAGTCAAAGAATGGACCCAAGCCTGAGACAGAGTGCTTTTATTGCAAAGGGAAGGGTCACTGGAAGCGGAACTGCCCTAAATACTTAGCGGATAAGAAGGCCGGCAACACCAAAGGTATATTTGATATACATGTGATTGATGTGTACCTTACCAGTACTCGTAGTAACTCCTGGGTATTTGATACCGGTGCCGTTACTCATATTTGTAACTCACCACAGGAGCTACGGAATAAACGGAAACTGGAGAAGGACGAGGTGACGATGCGCGTCGGGAATGGTTCCAAGGTCGATGTGATCGCCGTCGGCACGCTACCTCTACATTTACCTACGGGATTAGTTATAAACCTCAATAATTGTTATTTAGTGCCATGTCTGAGCATGAACATTGTATCAGGATCTCGTTTAATACGAGATGGCTACTCATTTAAATCCGAGAATAATGGTTGTTCTATTTATATGAGAGATATGTTTTATGGTCATGCTCCGATAGTCAATGGTTTATTCTTAATGAATCTCGAGCGTATTACTACACATATTCATAGTGTGAATACCAAAAGATGTAAAGTTGATAATGATAGTCCCACATACTTGTGGCACTGCCCCCTTGGTCACATAGGTGTCAAACGCATGAAGAAGCTCCATGCAGATGGACTTTTAGAGTCTCTTGATTATGAATCATTTGACACGTGCGAACCATGCCTCATGGGTAAAATGACCAAGACTCCGTTCTCAGGAACAATGGAGCGAGCAACCAACTTATTGGAAATCATACATACTGATGTATGCGGTCCAATGAGTGTTGAGGCTCGCGGTGGCTATCGTTATGTTCTCACCCTCACTGATGACTTAAGTAGATATGGGTATGTCTACTTAATGAAACACAAGTCTGAAACCTTTGAAAAGTTCAAGGAATTTCAGAGTGAAGTTGAGAATCAACGTGACAGGAAAATCAAGTTTCTACGATCAGATCGTGGAGGAGAATACTTGAGTCACGAATTTGGCACACACTTAAGAAAATGTGGAATAGTTTCACAACTAACGCCGACTGGAACACCTCAGTGTAATGGTGTGTCTGAACGTCGTAATCGCACTCTATTAGATATGGTGCGATCTATGATGTCTCTTGCCGATTTACCGTTATCTTTTTGGGGCTATGCTTTAGAGACTGCCGCATTCACTTTAAATAGGGCTCCGTCGAAATCCGTTGAGACGACACCGTATGAATTATGGTTTGGGAAGAAACCTAAGCTGTCGTTTCTAAAAGTTTGGGGATGCGATGCTTATGTCAAGAAACTTCAACCTGAAAAGCTCGAATCCAAGTCAGAAAAATGCGTCTTCATAGGATACCCTAAAGAAACTTATGGGTATACCTTCTACCTCAGATCCGAAGGCAAGATCTTTGTTGCCAGGAATGGATTCTTTCTAGAGAAAGAGTTTCTCTCGAAAGAAGTAAGTGGGAGGAAAGTAGAGCTTGATGAAGTATTACCTCTTGAACCGGTAAATGGCGCAACTCAAGAAAATGTTCCTGAGGTGCCTGCACCGACTAGAGAGGAAGTTATTCATGATGATCAAGATACTTCTGATCAAGCTCCTACTGAAATTCGAAGGTCCACAAGGACACGTTCCGCACCAGAGTGGTACGGCAACCCTGTCTTGGAAATCATGTTGTTAGACAACGGTGAACCTTCGAACTATGAAGAAGCGAGGGCGGGACCGGATTCCGACAAATGGCTAGAAGCCATGAAATCCGAGATAGGATCCATGTATGAAAACGAAGTATGGAATTTGACTAACTTGCCCGTTGAACGGCGAGCCATAGAAAATAAATGGGTCTTTAAGAAGAAGACAGACGCGGATGGTAATGTGACCATCTATAAAGCTAGGCTTGTCGCTAAGGGTTATCGACAAGTTCAAGGAATTGACTACGATGAGACTTTCTCACCGGTAGCGAAGCTAAAGTCCGTCCGAATCATGTTAGCAATTGCCGCATTCTACGATTATGAGATATGGCAAATGGACGTCAAAACGGCATTCCTTAATGGTTTCCTTAAGGAAGAGTTGTATATGATGCAGCCGGAAGGTTTTGTCGATCCTAAGAATGCTGACAAGGTGTGCAAGCTCCAACGCTCGATTTATGGGCTGGTGCAAGCATCTCGGAGTTGGAACATTCGCTTTGATGAGATGATCAAAGCGTTTGGGTTTACGCAGACTTATGGAGAAGCCTGCGTTTACAAGAAAGTGAGTGGGAGCTCTGTAGCATTTCTCATACTATATGTAGATGACATACTTTTGATGGGAAATGATATAGAGCTCTTGGACAACATCAAGGCCTACTTGAATAGAAGTTTTTCGATGAAGGACCTTGGAGAAGCTGCTTATATATTAGGCATCAAGATCTATAGAGATAGATCAAGACGCCTCATAGGTCTTTCACAAAGCACATACCTTGATAAGATTTTGAAGAAGTTCAAAATGGATCAGTCCAAGAAAGGGTTCTTGCCTGTTTTGCAAGGTATGAAATTGAGCTCAGCTCAATGTCCGACCACGGCAGAAGAGATAGAAGAGATGAGTGTCATCCCCTATGCCTCAGCCATAGGTTCTATTATGTATGCCATGCTGTGTACCAGACCTGATGTAAACCTTGCCGTAAGTTTGGTAGGAAGGTACCAAAGTAATCCCGGCAAGGAACACTGGACAGCGGTCAAGAATATCCTGAAGTACCTGAAAAGGACTAAGGAAATGTTTCTCGTTTATGGAGGTGACGAAGAGCTCGTCGTAAAGGGTTACGTCGACGCTAGCTTCGACACAGATCTGGATGACTCTAAGTCACAAACCGGATACGTGTATATGTTGAATGGTGGAGCAGTGAGCTGGTGCAGCTGCAAACAGAGCGTCGTGGCGGGATCCACATGTGAAGCGGAGTACATGGCAGCCTCGGAGGCAGCACATGAAGCTATATGGGTGAAGGAGTTCATCACCGACCTAGGAGTCATACCCAATGCGTCGGGGCCAATCAAACTCTTTTGTGACAACACTGGAGCTATTGCACTTGCCAAGGAGCCCAGGTTTCACAAGAAGACAAGGCACATCAAGCGTCGCTTCAACTCCATTCGTGAAAATGTTCAAAATGGAGACATAGAGATTTGTAAAGTACATACGGACCTGTATGTAGCAGATCCGTTGACTAAACCTCTCCCTAGGGCAAAACATGATCAACACCAGAATTCCATGGGTGTTTGATTCATCGCAATGTAACTAGATTATTGACTCTAGTGCAAGTGGGAGACTGTTGGAAATATGCCCTAGAGGCAATAATAAAAGCATTATTATTATATTTCTTTGTTCATGATAATTGTCTTTATTCATGCCATAACTGTATTATCCGGAAATCGTAATACACGTGTGAATACATAGACCATAATATGTCCCTGGTAAGCCTCTAGTTGACTAGCTCGTTGATCAACAGATAGTCATGATTTCCTGGCTATGGACATTGGATGTCATTGATAACGGGATCACATCATTAGGAGAATGATGTGATGGACAAGACCCAAACCTAAGCATAGCACAAAGATCGTGTAGTTCGTTTGCTAGAGCTTTTCCAATGTCAAGTATCTTTTCCTTTGACCATGAGATCGTGTAACTCCCGGATACCGTAGGAGTGCTTTGGGTGTATCAAACGTCACAACGTAACTGGGTGACTATAAAGGTGCATTACAGGTATCTCCAAAAGTGTCTGTTGGGTTGACACGGATCGAGACTGGGATTTGTCACTCTGGATAACGGAGAGGTATCACTGGGCCCACTCGGTAATGCATCATCATTATGAGCTCAAGGTGAC
Organism: Triticum urartu; assembly: GCF_003073215.2. Lineage (NCBI taxonomy): Eukaryota > Viridiplantae > Streptophyta > Magnoliopsida > Poales > Poaceae > Triticum > Triticum urartu. Next base: position 368,052,459 of record NC_053024.1, read on the forward strand.
AAAGTGGTTGATCACGGGATCATGCATTATGGTACAAGTAAAGTGACTTGCCGGTAACGAGATTGAACAAGATATTGGGATACCGACGATCGAGTCTCGGGCAAGTAACATACCGATTGACAAAGGGAATTGTATACGGGGTTGATTAATCCTCGACATCGTGGTTCATCCGATGAGATCATCGTGGAGCATGTGGGAGCCATCATGGGTATCCAGATCCCGCTGTTGGTTATTGATCAGAGAGTCATCTCGGTCATGTCTGCTTGTCTCCTGAACCCGTAGGGTCTACACACTTAAGGTTCGGTGATGCTAGGGTTGTGAAGATATGTATATGCAGTAATCCGAATGTTGTTCGGAGTCCCGGATGAGATCCCGGACGTCAAGAGGAGTTCCGCAATGGTCCGGAGGTAAAGAATTATATATAGGAAGTGCTGTTTCGGCCATCGGGACAAGTTTCGGGGTTATCGGTATTGTACCGGGACCACCGGAGGGGTCCCGGGGGCCCACCGGGTGGGGCCACCTGTCCCGGGGGGCCACATGGGCTGTAGGGGGTGCGCCTTGGCCTTCATGGGCCAAGGGCACCAGCCCTACTAGGCCCATGCGCCTAGGGTTTCCACCACGGAGGAGTCCAAGTGGTGGAAGGCACCCCGAGGTGCTTGGGGGGGAGGGAAACCCTCCCCTGGCCGCCGCACCTAGGAGATTGGATCTCCTAGGCTGCGCACCACCCCCCGTTGGCCCTCCTATATATAGTGGGGGAGAGGAGGGATTTCATACCTCAACCTTTGGTGCTTCCTCTCTCCCCGTTACGTCTCTCTCTCGCAGTATAGGCGAAGCCCTGCTACTGTGACGCCCTGCATCCACCACCACGCCGTCGTGCTGCTGGATCTTCATCAACCTCTCTTCCCCCCTTGCTGGATCAAGAAAGGAGGAGACGTCATCCATTCCGTACGTGTGTTGAACGCGGAGGCACCGTCCGTTCGGTGCTTGATCATCGGTGATTTGAATCACGTCGTGTTCGACTACATCATCCCCGTTCTTTGAACGCTTCCGCTCGCGATCTACAAGGTACGTAGATGCATCTAATCACTCATTGCTAGATGAACTCCTAGATGGATCTTGGTGAAACCGTAGGAAAATTTTTGTTTTCTGCAACGTTCTCCAACACCTACCACCTCAGTAATAAAGACCAATGAGCCGTCAACTCACATAGACCCAGCAGTAAGTTGGACGGACGAAGAAACCATCACTCTTGCGCCAGTGAGAGGTTGCGTCCGCTCTGCCCGGGCATGAATGCGACACCGATTCTTTGGAGCAGCGCTAACCATTTCGGGCGGGAAGCGCGCACGGGCGATGGAGGGGCTTTGGGTGGGCCAGGCTGGTCAGGAGCGGGCGTGGCAGCTGTCCGCATGTCCCTACCGGACACGCCCGGAAACGAGAGGATGCACCGACTCTTGCGGCTAAAATCGTACACTACACAACATTTCTCTGTAGGAGTAGGTTGATCTGTTGCTCTCTCTAACACACACATGGTGTTAAACACACACAGACACACACACGCACACGCACGCACCTTGGTCCTGTTGCACCTTCTAACGTGACTTATTACACCTAGGCGGAGGGAGTAGTAAGTATACGAGATACGGTGGCACACTGACTTAAGTCTAATAAAAGAGGCCAAAATTTGTGTGCATGTTATAATAAGGATTCACTTAAAATAGTACGTGAGCGAACAGAGGGATCAATTGGACAGTGTTCCCGAGCAGTAGCGAGATGTGTGAGGTAAGATACACCGCTGGCGCTTTTATTTTTTCTTATTAATTTGTTTGTTTCACCCTCTGACTGGTGGGACCCAACATACTACGTGGAGAGAGGTAAGGTGACTAAGGCTGCATTATTTCTGCACCACTGTGGATAGTCTTACCACCAAAGCCACATGACACGATTATGATTGAAATCCCAATGACTCCCACACACACACAAAAAACACGGCATGCTTGTCACACGAATGCAGGAATGTATAAAAGGTTATTTCCCTCTCGTTGAACATAATGGGAGGGTTGTGTAGCTGGTTAGCCTGTTCGCTCACTCTCTCGCCCTCTCCCACTGGAGCCTCAGTGCTTGCAGTTGCTCTCTTCACACTCTCTTGCCCTCTCCAGATCTAAACAAGACTTCGTTGGCCTCTCTCTCCCCTCACTGCTGCTCAAAGAGCCGGCAGGATCCGTCCGCCGAGAAGGGAAGGAGGCTTAACGATGTTGCCGTCGGCGAGGGACTACCGGCGCAGCTGTTCACTTTCCACCTAGCGGCGGCGCGGGAGGGCCTCCGACCCCTTCTTCTTCGTCGTCGTCCCGTCACCCACCGAACCACGCCCCAAGAACCTTAAGGTATAATTTACTTACTCCACATGCATTGCTGTAGCTGCATGTATACCATGAATCTAGAACGTGGTTCAAAGAGGAAAGGAGTGGGGGAAAGGAGTGGGAAAAGTTGTATATAGCATGAATCTAGGACGTGGTTCAAAGAGGAAATGAAGGGGGAAAGTTGTATAGCATTAATCTAGGACGTGGTTCAAAGAGGAAAGGAATGGGGGAAAGTAGTGGGGAAAGTTGTATCACATAAACCTAGGACGTGGTTCAAAGAGGAAAGGAAGGGGCGAAAGTACTAGTTCAAAAAGGAAAGGAAGGGACAAGGCTGTAGAGTTTGAGCAGGACTAGATTTGCTGCGCTCACATAGGGAAAGGCATCTAAAGATAACAAAACTGGGACCAACACAAATATGCTCCTTGGTTGCTTGTTCTTTGTTGCAACAGACTGTGCATGACCACAGTACATCGGTAGATCTGTCCCATGCAACTCATTAGCTGTTGTTAATCTAAGGCCATGTTTGGTTAAAAACTCCCTAGTCCCTACCTACTGGGTTCCAGGGACTAAACATGGACTAGAGGTTATTAAATGGCATGCTAAAAAACCATGTTACCCCTAGTAATGAACTAATAGAGATAAGGTGTGATGCGTGGTAGGGGCAACTATTGGAAAAAGTCCCAAAAAGACTCCCTCGGGGTCTTCTTTCTTTAGTCCCAAATGCCCACTTTTAGTCCCTAAAAGTCCCTCCTCTTTGGTTTAGATGGGACTGACACGGAGTTTTTTTAGTCCCTACACCAAAATGTCCCTGTAAACAAACACCCTCTAATAAAGCCGCTGGAAAATTGATGCAATGCCATAGTTAAAAGCAAATTACATGTTTAACGAATTTTATTGTTAATATAATCTCTATGTTAATATTAATCAATGCCACCGTTTGAGAAATGCTATTGTCTTGCTTTCTTTCCCATTTAGATAAGGTAGATGCTTCTTTTTGTTGGCTTCTGTGTCATCCACCGTTATTGACCACTAATTGTTTCCTTTGCACCTCTGTGTAAACAGGGTTATCTGCTTCACCTCGTTGCCATTGTGACCTTTTGTTGCACTGCATAAAACACTTTTGTTTTAAGAGTGTTTTGTGCAGTTCAACCAAAATGTCACACCGACAACGTTGCTTGATTGCTTGATCTTAGTGGAACTGCACAAGAGGAGATCTTACTTCCTATCCATTAAGGAGAATTTGGTTCAGATCTTCTTCTTGTGAGTTGTTTGAATTCCGCATCATGAGAGGTCAGTACTAGCCTTCTTTCACATGATTCTGTAGTGTGCATTCATATGTTGTGCTACTTGTACGATAATGTTGCTTGATTTTAGTGAACTGCACAAATGGAGACAAGACTTCCAATCTGTATGTGCACCGTAATATCCCATTGAGGTAAGATAAGGATATTTCACAACTGCTGGCCTGTATTTTGCCACTTTCATCAGAAAATTAAGTTTAGTACTATACTTGCGCTCCCTAATTGACATGCCAAATCTTACATTGAAGGCGAAGCTTGTTTGTTATTGAACCAAGTGATGAAGGGGAAGAACAAGGGGAAGAAAAACAAAAATCAACTCCCGGTGCTGTCATGAAAAAGTGGTATTGTCCTTGAGAAGTGCTTCATATGTGTTGTTTTAAATATTTCCTTTCCTTTTTTCGAGCACACAGTGATGCTAGCATTTAGTAGTCCTCTTGTCTTTGCACAACAGGATCATCTTCCTCTGAAGAAGAATATGGAGTACGTGAAGTGACTAGTTCCGATTATGCCAGGATGAAGAAGCCCTGTCTATCTTATCATCAGAAGGAGCAGTTGAAGGATGGTTACATTAATCCCCACAAGACCAAACTAACTTCAGCTCAGAAGGACTGACAAAATCTCCATTTTTTTGCTGTGATGCGCGAGTACAATGTTGTTCTAGGATTCTTTCTGGTGAGTTCCATTTTTCTAAAAGTGTGCTCTACATGGACCATGTATGTGCCAGTTGAAACTGTCAATTCATAGTACAGTTTGCTCTATACTAATCACTTTTTTGTATTTGTGCAAATAGGGGTGCTCAGCTTGATTTCAATGGGAACTGCAAAAAATGTTCATGAATACATCGAATCATTCATTTCCACCACAAGAAAGGAGGTGCCGATAAGTTCAAGGCGTTGCAACATATAAGGGCGAAATCATACAAGCTACGCGCGAATTTGGTTGATTTTGGTGGAACTGCACAAAAAGAACAGCTGGTTTATTTAGCACGAGGTGACATGTCAATGTCTGAACTGATGGCAAACCCTGCCCATTCCACAATCGTAGGCATTTGATATTTTGGAATGGGACAACCTTGTCAAATTTTGCTCATTGATTTTAGCAAGACATGCGTTTGATATTTTCGAATGGGACGCCCTTGCTGTCAGCAGCGTCGAACAATTTTTTATTTATTCTTTAGTTGTGAAGTAAATATTGCCTCTGACATGTGAGTCGCTGAGATGCATAATCATCGATTGTTTTGAATGTTCTCTATGAATTGCCAGGCATGTGTGTTTGATTGCAATGTACAGAAATGCTAAAAACCTGCTCAAACTCTTTGTACTCCTTCTGTTCCTTTTTACTTCGCACATTGTGAAAGTGCATACTTTTTATAAGATTAAAGTAGAGATACTTTGACTACAGACAAAACTTGTATGCAGACTAGAAAGGACCGGAGGGAGTACATGTGAAACTGCTGCAAACGAGGTGATCACCATGGGAATAATGCTAGTACATATTGTTTTGCATGTTCATCCAATGCCAGTGATACAGGAATTCGAACTAATCGAAATAAATTCATTCATACACGGTCGGATTTCATATAAACATGCCAGATTTCATTACATTTCATACATTCTTCAACTAAAAAGGGGTGCGCTGGAGGTATAATTAATTAACCGAAGCTACCCACATGTGTCCTGCTGAGCCGAACAGAAGCTTCAGTGACTTAACTGCAGTTGCAGTTGCATAACTGACATGTGGCATGTTGGGCCCACGTGTCAGTCAGCCAACTGCACCAGTAGTTAAATAGAAGCAGCGTTACTCTCCAGCAGAACTCCCCGACTCCACGTCGCCGCCAAGAAGCTAACCGGCCGTCAATGGTCAACCCGCCTAGCTTGGCTTCAACAGGAGGGTAGCGGCGGTGGCCTTACTTGGACCCGAGCGGCGGCGACCTACCGTGTTCTACTCTTCCTCGTTTTTTGTGTGGCGCGGCCTCGTTGGTAGCGGGGCGGGGCCTCGGCGGAGCCGGCGATGTCCTCTGTCTCGTTGCCAGCGGGCGGCGCCTCAGCGGAGCGGTGGAAATCCTCCCCCGCGTTGCCGGCAGGGCGGGGCCTCGGCTAAGCCGGCGATGTCCTCTGCCTCGTTGCTGGCGGGACGGGGCCTCGGCAGAGCCGGCGGTGTCCTCTGCCTCGTTGTTGGTGCCACGGGGCCTCGGTGGAGCAGGGCCTCATCGACGCCAGCGGAGCGGGGACTCTCGGAGCCGGCATTGTCCTCTGCCTTGTCCTCGGTCTCGCCAAACAGCGCCTCGCCTGCTTCATCGCCCTCTTTGCTAGCCTCTTTATAGGCGGCCGCAGCCTCCGCCACCCGCATGCGCTCCCGCCAGCACTCGAGGCGGCCCTTGCGGGCGGAACGGTACGAGTCAAGCAGCGCCTCCTGCTCCGCCCGCTCCGCAGCGATCTGCTCCTCCGCCTGCAGATGCTCCTGGAAAAGATGGTGGTTATAGGCGGCGTCGGCCTGCGCCTCCCGGAACTGCTCCTGACGCATCTGCCTCACACTATCCATATATTGGGCACGGGCCTCGCCGATGGTCATGGTGCAATGCACCGGCGAGGATGGCGCGGAGGACGGGGTTGGCGCCGGACCGTCGACTACCATGTTCTCCATTGGGATGTCGTCGTCCTCTGGCTGCCTGCCGGCCAGCCGGTCGGCAGCAATGGCTGCCATCTCCTTGTGGTCCATCGTCTGCCCGTCCAGAAGAGCGCTGGAGCGCGAGGAAGCCATGGTGGGCAGTAGTGGTGTGGACAGGAGAAAGGGAACGGATGCGAATGACTGCGGCTATGGCCGGCGCAGCAGTTTATATAGCAATGGTGGGCGGGCAGAGGGACGGACGTGTGGCGCCGGAGTAGCCGCCTCAGCAACCGCGTATCATTAATTTGGGCGGCAGATGGACGGACGGACGGCACTTGTGTCGTTTGAAGGCGGAGCAATCGCCTGCACCGGGAAACGGGGCGGGTGGCGCTGACTGTTTCGGGCGGAAAGCGCGCGCGGGCGAGGAGATGACTTTACTTGGAGAGGATGACAATGGGGACCCACCAGGTCCATAGCCTCACGTACGCAAGTGCCTCCTTATTATATATATATGTATAAAACTATACTCCCTCCGTCTAGGTGAATAAGTCGTATTAGAAGGTGCATCACGACCTAGGTGCAAGAAGATTGGTGGAAAAGAAGAATATTTCTCTCTTCTAAACACAACATTTAATCACAGCGGTTAAGAGGATGCCTTATTAGCTACCCATGCAGGCCATCGTAATTCATAGCATGCAAAGCGCTTTTATTTCTTGCCTAATAACCGCATGGACGTGCTGCATGCATTGGTCCTTGCCCGAGCAAAAAAAGGAGGAAAGGGGTTTCCACGCGAGACAACGAGGCAGAGGTGGAAGCGCTCGCTGGTGTTATTTATTTTGCTTCCCCCTGGTTTCCTGACATCACGGTCCCACACCATTGTCAACCTATGTAGTACTAGACAATAAACGAGAGAATTGCACAAGAAGCGGCCGACAGCTGGGACCAAGCAGCTCGAGCAGTATTTGTGTTTTTGAGGTGTGAGCACTGGAGAGTTTTTCGATGTTTAGCCCATATATTAATTTTTCTCCTCTGAACAACAACGAAAACATCGCTGCAGGTATTAACAGGGCGGGCTGTGGCCCGTCTAGCCCAGGCCAGATATCCAGCCCAGACATTAATTTTTTTCAAGCTGAAAATGGCTAGCATAGCTATACTTTTTTTAGGAATACCCAAGCAAGGTCAAGTTGTTATTCTCCGCCCCGCTGGGCTACAAATCTTTCCTAGGAGGGATGCATTAGGCTTAACAAGAAAATGGGCTTTAAGAAATAATAAATGGGATGTAATTATAAAAACTTGGGAGTAACTATAAAAAATGCACCAAACACGTGATTACTTTATAAAATATTATTTTTGGATATTGAGAATTTTAATTTCATTAATTCTTGCGAGCGCAATGTTTCGTTGGATTTTTACGTAATATAAATTTATATTGAAATTGTATTTAATCTGACTAGAAATTTCGGGATAAAAATATTTCGGATCCCATCAAAATGTGGGAAATTTTATTGAATTCTGTTTTGAACGGTTGGTTGAAATGGGCTGTACTTTTAACAAACTGTAAATGGGTCGTAGTAAATTCCATTAGAATTCAAAAATGGGCTACACATTCTTACAAATCTCAAATGGGCTATAAGTTCTCTGCCACACACTTCTGGCCTTACTAAGTTGACGCGTCCACTAAAAAAACAGAGTTGACGCGTATGCAAGGCTTTGTCAACTTATAGTCAACACATGGTTCTAGCAGCAGTGGCCGTCGGATGTACATCCAACAGATGTTGTGCTTCTTCTTCAATCTCGGATATTCTAGCTTCACCCGCCCAAAAAATGATTCCTCCCCCCTGACATCTGGGGCGCACCGTTTCGGAAGCTGGCCTATGGGCCTACTAAGTTGACGTACCAAGGGCTTTGTCAACTTAGTCAATATAAATGATTCTTCAACCTCTGGTCTTCATGCTCCCGCCGCCCAAAGCAGCGCCGGTCGTGCCGCCTGCTCCTGCCTCCCGTGGCCGGCTGTGCTGCCGTGGAGGCCTCATCGCCCCCTACTATTCCCACCGCTGGCCAGGCCCTGCGGCGACGGCAGCCTCACACCGCAGCCGAACGAGTGAACCCTCATACTCCTCTCCGCGTGGGCATCCACTACCGCATCTTCACCGGCTCCGCGTCGTCCCCTTCCTAGGCCTCGCCGTCATCCACCGCCCAGGTGCTCTCGGCGCAGCATGGTCAACGTGGAAGGAATGACTTCCATCGGACATGGACTGTACGAGGAGAGGCTAACAGCTGGGTCCACGGCGGCAGCAAGGAAGTGCCTCCTTATTACGCGGAAAATAATGATTCCTCCACCTGACAGCAGAGACCCACCGGACGGGCCACCAGTATTTTGCGAAAAAAATCGTTTCCCCCTGACTGTTGGGACCCATCGAACGGGCCACCGTATTTCGCAAAAAAAAACGTCCCCCCCCCGCTGTCAGCTCGGACCCACCGGAAGTGCCTCCTTATTACGCACAAAAAAATGAATACTCCCTCGGCTAGCTGGGACCCACCTTGCTGGGAGGCTGACTTGTGGGCCTACTAAGTTGACGGGGACAAAGGGCTTTGTCAACTTAGTCAATATGAACGATTCTAGCTCAAGTGACCGTACGATATCCATCCAACGGCCGTAGTGCTACTTCAACCTCTGGTCTTCTTGCTCCAGCCGCCCAAAGCAGCACCGGTCATGTCGCATGCTCCTGCCTCCCGTGGTCGGTTGTGCTTCCGCAGAGGCCTCACTGCCCCGTACTATTCCCACCGCTGGCCAGGCCCTGCGACGACGGCAGCCTCACACCGCAGCCGAACCAGTGAACCCTCATAGTCCTCTCCGCGCGGGCTTCCACTACCGCGTCGTCCCCTTCCTAGGACTGGTCGTCGTCCACCGCCGTGGTGCTCTCCGCGCGGCGTGGTCAACGTGGTCAAGGAACGACTTCCATCGGAAGAGTACTGTATGTGGAGAGGCTGACAGCTGGGTCCACGGCAATAGCACAGTTTTTTTGTGATTTGCCAAGTAAGTCGCTTTGTCAGGCCTGTTGGGCTGCAAATCTTTCAAGACCAGGAGAGATTTCATTCGGCTGGTCGAGAAAATGGCCCATCAATAATGAGAAATGGGTTGTATATTTGTAAAACACATCAAACCGGCAATTAGTTTCAAATATCTTTTTTTCATTTCAAGATTTTAAATTACATTAATTTTTATGCATGGAGAATTTGTTGGATTTTATACTGATATACATCTATTTTTAAAATCAGTTTGAATGTGAGTTGAAATTTCGGCATTAAAAACAGTTCGAACCGCACCGAAATATGCAAAATTTCGTATAATTTTTTAACTGTTGCCATAATATGGGCTGTAATGCTAACAAAAAGAATATGGGCTCGAAAAAAAAACCTTAAGAATTAGCAAATGGGCTGTAAATTATTAGAAATAATGGCAGATGGGTTGTATGCTGTTTCCACAGATTTGAGGCTTTCCTAAAAAAAAGGTTGACGCACAAGCACTGACTGTTGGATGTCCATCCAACGGCCGTCGTGCTTCTTCAATCTCTGCTCTTCCTGCTCCAGCCGCTCAAACAAGCGCCGACGGGACTGCCTGCTCCCTCCTCCTCGCGGCCGGCTGTGCTGCCACGCAGGCCTCACCGCCCGACCATACTCCCATCGCTGGCCTAGCCATCCCTCTACTCACCCACACTTGTTGTTATTCTCCGGCAACGGCAGACGAACCAGTAAACCCTCGTACAGTCGTACTCCCCTCCGCGTGGGAAACAACTGCCGAGTCTTCCCTGCCTCCGTGTCGTCCCCTTCCTAGGCCTTGCCGTCGTCCACCGCTCTGGTGCTCTCGGCGCTGCATGGTCAACGTGGTCAAGGAACGACTTGCATCGGACGTGGACTGTACGTGGAGAGGCTGACAGCTGGGTCCACGGCCGCAGCAAGGAAGAGCTCCCTTATTACGCGGAAAATAATGATTCCTCCACCTGACAGCTGGGACCCACCGGACGGGCCACTGTATTTCACAAAAAAACGTTTCCCCCTGACTGCTGGGACCCACCAGCTTCATCTTCGCACCCAAGGAAGTGCGTCCGAGCAAAAAAACGATTCGCCCCCTGACTGCTGGGACCCACCAGCTACATCTTCGCAGGCAAGGAAGTGCCTGACAGTCGGGACCCACCTGGTCGAAGCGTACGTAGCGTTGTCATTCTGGTCGCGAACGTGTGCGTACATACTGGTCGATGTAGAGGCGCGCATGTGTCGTAGTAGAGGCGCGCACGTAGCATGTACACGTACGTACATCGGCCAGGGTGCAAGAAAGAAAATATGACCACGTATGTGTACATACGGGCGGGGTCTCGAACGCCTACTCGCGCATACGTACGGCCAGGGCTCATGTACATTGCTGGGTCGGAATAGAGAAACAGCGTCGTCGTCGTGTTCATGGGGAGGCAACGGAACGCGTGGGCGCCAACCGGCTGGGTCGGAACGGAATGTGTGGTCGTGTTCATCGGGAGGGCTTGGATGGAACAGGCGATGGAAATGAGGCCTGGCATACCGCACAATGGAGGAATCGGACCTCCTACGTTCAGAACCGGGTCCTGTTGATCGGGAGGGGTCTGGCGTACCACAAAACGGAGGAAACGGACCTCCTACAGTCGAAACGGGGGTCCTGTTGCTTGGGAGGGGTGTGGCGTACCGCAAACGGAGGAAACGGACCTGTGTTGGAGCGCTACGGTCGAAACGGGGGTCCTGTTGATCGGGAGGGGTGTGGCGTATCGCAAAACGGACGAAACGAACTTGTGTTGGAGCGCAACGGTCGAAACGGGGGTCCTGTTAATCGGGAGGGGTGTGGCGTACTGCAAAACAGGACTCCACGGGATACTGTTCATCTCCACCGTCAACCCCCTCCAGCCTCCACGAGCTACTGTTCATCCACCGTCGACCTCCTCCAGCCTCCACCTGCGACTGTTCATCCACGGGCTCCTGTTCATCCAGCCTCCACCGCGCGCTACTCCACCGGCTACTGTTCAACCAGCCCTCTCCACGGGCTCCTGTTCAACCACCCCTCCACGGGCTACTGTTCATCCTGCCCTCCACCGTCTACTGTTCATCCTGCCCTCCACGGGGTGGTCCTGTTCATCCAGCCCTCCACGGGGTCCTTTTCATCCAGCCCCAACCGGCTCGATCGATCGGGGTCCTATTCATCCAGAGGCAACACCACGGGGTCCTGTTCATCCACCCCCACCAGGAACTGTTCATCCAACCCCCCCCCCCCCCCCCCCCCCCCCCCCCGCAACGCTCACTGTTCATCCAGAGGCAGCATCGATCGGCTTCAGTTAGCAGTAGTAGCGAAGGAATCGCTCGATCGGGTTCAGTTAACAGCCATCGATCGATCGCTCAGGTTCAGTAACGCGTAGCCTGCAGTGCAATCGCTCGGGTTCAGTTAGAGCCCAATGCCTCGCTCAGGTTCAGTTAGAGCCAACGCCTCGCACACACGCGCGTACGTGTACGAGAGAAACGCACATCACTCGGCCCCCGACCTCCCACCGTAATCGGGAACTCCCCGAAATTTTCCTCGCCCTCGCTTCTACCATGGTTTTTTCCGTCATGGATGGCCCAAAGAATGTCATGTAGCTGCGTCTCCGGCCCACCCAGGACGAAAAGCCCATTTTCTGTCATGATTTTTTGTCATAGAAGTAGGAGCCCACCACATCTATGATGATACCGGGTTTTGTCACAATTATCGTCATAGAAGTGTCATATGTATGACAGAAAAAAATTCGTTCGGCCCAAAATGTCATGGATGTGTCTTTTTTTGTAGTGATATGGACTGCGAATATCAAGCGTCCCCTCCCTGGAGCCTTAAAACTTGCATATTCCCAAGGGATCACGCGAACCGCATGTTTAGGTTACCAAAACTCGTATTGATGAGAATCATGTAATAAGGGGGCGCGATCTCTGCTTTGACAAGTTGTGTCGTCGGAGGTTGCGAATCGAAGCGCGAAACGGGAGGTCGAAAAACAGTTCGAAGTAATAAAGCGACTGGATGTAACATCTCGTCTGTGAAATCATCAGAAGATAGAATTTATTTGTATTTTCACCTTTATGTTTAAGGATGGTGACTATTGTACAGAGCCAAATATAGTACTGATGGTCAACTGCTTTGAAGTGTTCGGAGGAGCAACCCGCCTTGCAATGCCGAAGATAATCTACGCCCGGGACACATCGTCATTGAAGACTGGTTCAGGGCTACTAAGGGAGTCCAGGATTATGGGGTCCTCGGGCGTCCGGGCTATGTGATATGGGACGGACTAATGGGCCATGGAGATACAAGACAGAAGACTTCCCCCCGTGTCCGGATGGTACTCTACTTTGCGTGGAAGGCAAGCTTAGCGTGCGAATATGAAGATTCCTTTCTCTATAAACCGACTCTGTACAAACCTGTCGAATTTCGGGTTCCGGCAAAACCCTTGAGGTTCGAACACTGGGGTGCGCACGACGATCTTTCCCCCCAGCTCAAGCTCTCACAATGATCTCAGAACCTAACTCGCCGAACCCGAAGAACAAAGGACACAGGGTTTATACTGGTTCGGGCCACCGATGTGCTATAATACCCTACTCCAGTGTGGTGTGGTGGATTGCCTCTTGGGCTGAGGATGAACAGGTACAAGGGAAGAACAGCCTCCTGAGGAGAGGTGTTCTTAGGCTCGATGAGCTTGTGTGGTTGAGGATGGAATGGATCCGATCCAAGATGAGTTGCCTCCTACTATGGTGGCCAGTCCTATTTATAGAGGCCATGGTCCTCTTCCCAAATGTAGGCGGGAAGGGATCCAACAACGGCCAATTTTGAAGGGAGAAAACTAGTACAAGTTATCCTGACAAAAGGTGGTCTTCGCCTGCCAAAGGCTCTCGTGGAGACGCCGTCCTGGGCTCCACAGTGACCTCCGTCCTGCCGTCCTGCTGGTCTTGGTCTTGTTGGACCGACATGGAAACCTTTGCCTAATGCCTCGGGACTCCTCGCTTGCGCATGCCCCTTTAGCACCAAAGAGGAAACGAGGACACTGCGTGCGCTAGTGACCGCCTAGCCTCGGTCGTAATGGCTTGCGTCACAGGAACCTTGCGAGGTGCCCCTCACCTTGATCTCTCCGCCCCTCGCGAGCCAGCCTAGTCAGGCCGCCCCCGAGGAGGTCTTGTGTCGTCCACCTCGCGAGGCTTGGCTCCTCACAAGGGTCTTCAGTGTTTGCCGGTGAAGAAGGGTCGTACAGGGCCGCTGGTGCTGCCACACTATGGGCCGCAGGCAGGCAAGTCTGGGGACCCCCGTTCTCAGAACGCCGACAGTAGCCCCCGGGCCCAAGGCGCGCTCGAACTTGGCTTCGAGGCGAAGCCAACGGGAAAGTGTGGAGCGCCACGGGCCCCAACCGCCTGCGGCCCTGATTGACGCATGGCGACTGACGAGACGTGGGCGTCCACGCTTCCCCACGCAGCCTTTATATCCGCCTGGCTAGGCGGCCACCGCGACCTACACAGTTACTCCCTCGTCGTTGGCGACGTACTCCCCCAACTCTTCTGCCTTCCCACAATGACTGCTTCTTCTTCCAATATGTCATGGGCTCTGTCCTCTCCATTGCCATGGTGCCTAGCCGGACAAGGAAGGAGAAGAAGAAGCCCAAGTCCTTCGAACCACCTCCGGCCTTCGGGGCAGCCGTCGGACGGTCGGTGGTGCTCAACCAGGAAGCCATGGACAAGGTATGCCTTGCGCTCGCCGCTGATTTCAACAAATGGGGGAAGACGGTGGCGTGGCCCGCATCCCACGCCTCGTTGACAGGACAGTCACTGAGGTCCATACTTTCCATGATGCCCTATGGGCCGTCCTGATCGCCCCTTTCTCCACCTTCTTCAACATCGTGCTTTCTCATTACCAAATCCATATGCTACACCTAGATCCTTAATCCATCGCCCTCCTTGTTGTCTTCACCTTTGTCAGCGATGCCATGGTGGGCATTGCTCCTTCTGTGGCCCTACTTCGCCACTTCTTCTCACTGCACCTGACCAAACCTCAGCAGTGCTCGTGCGTGAGCTTCTAGGCCATGGCTACGATGGCCGGATTGGGGATTGACTTCGAGCTCCCGCCATGTAACACCCACGATGCGGTTATATCTCCCACGTGTCGGAGCACGACTTAGAGGCATAACTGCATTGTAGGCAATGTCGCAAGAGGGGTAATCATTACACATCCCATGTACTGAATAAGAAAGAGATACATAGTTGGCTCATCGAACTCCCACTTGAGCTCAGTCGTATCTCCTGGAAAGGTATCATCGGCACCTGCATCTGGTTTCGGAAGTAATCCGTGAGTCATGGGGACTCAGCAATCTCACTCCCTTGCGATCAAGACTATTTAAGCTTATGGGTAAGGAAAAATGTATGAGGTGGAGCTTCAGCAAGCACTAGCATAAATGGTGACTAACTTACGCAAAAGAGAGCGAGAAGAGAAGGGAAAGCACGTTCGAGAAAGTAAGATCAAGAAGTGATCCAAGTCTACTTACGTTCAAGCATAACCCGAGACCGTGTTCTCTTCTTGGACTCCACCGAAAAGAGACCATCACGGCTACACACGTTGTTGATCCATTTTAATTAAGTTAAGTTTCAGGTTTTCTACAACCGGACATTAAAAAATTCCCATCTTCCCATAACCGCGGGCACGTCTTTCGAAAGTTCAAATCCCTGCAGGGGTGTCCCAACTTAGCCCATCACAAGCTCTCACGGTCAACGAAGGATATTCCTTCTCCCAAGACGGCCCGATCAGACTCGGAATCCCGGTTACAAGACATCACGACAATGGTAAAACTAAACCAGCAAAGCCGCCCGATGTGCCGACAAATCCTGATAGGAGTCGCACGTATCTCGTTCTCAGGGCACACCGGATAGGTCAAGCTACGAGTAAAACCAACCCTCGAGTTGCCCCGAGGTGGCCCCGCAGGCTGCCCGTATCGGACCAACACTCAGAGGAGCACTGGCCCCGGGGGGTAAAAATAAAGATGACCCTCGGGCTCCAGAAACCCAAGGGAAAAGAAAAGGCTAGGTGGCAAATGGTAAAACCAATGTTGGGCCTTGGTGGAGGAGTTTTATTTAAGGCGAACTGTCAAGGGGTTCCCAAAGGCGAACTGTCAAGGGGTTCCCATTATAACCCAACGCGTAAGGAACGCAAAATCAAGGAACATAACACCGGTATGACGGAAACTAGGGCGGCAAGAGTGGAACAAAACACCAGGCATAAGGCCGAGCCTTCCACCCTTTACCAAGTATATAGATGCATTAAAAAAAGAGATAATTGTGATATCCCAACAATAACATGTTCCAACAAGGAACAAACTCCAATCTTCACCTGCAACTAGCAACGCTATAAGAGGGGCTGAGCAAAGCGGTAACATAGCCAAACAACGGTTTGCTAGGACAAGGTGGGTTAGAGGGGCTTAATATGGGGAGGCATGATAAGCAAGTGGTAGGTATCATAGCATAGGCATAGCAAAAGAGCGAGCATCTAGCAAGCAAAGATAGAAGTGATTTCGAGGGTATGGTCATCTTGCCTGCAAAGTTCTCCGAGCTTGACTGCTGAATCCTCGGGTTCTCTGATCACGTACTCGTCTCCCGGCTCTACCCAAAGCAAGAACACAAGCAAAGGGAACCACAATCAACCACGGTGCAATGCGCAAGCAACATGATGCAAAACATGGCATGATATGCGGGATGTGATATGCAATGCATATGCATGCTTCGGAAGGAAAGATTGAACCAGGCCTCAACTTGGAAAACCAAGAGTGCCGCTGGAAAGATGAGTTGATTTCGGTCGAAATCGATATAAAGATCACCGGAATCGGATGCACGGTTTGCAAATGGCAAGCAAAACAATAATGGCACAAATGCTTTAACAGCACGATGCCATCTAAATGCATCAAGAAAAATAAGCTACTGCACTCTAACATAGCAACAAAGCACATGGCAGTGATCCACTCAAGATGCTTGACAAAAGATGAACACTGAGCTACGGCTAAATCACACAATAGCAGGTTCAAACAAGCATGGCAAAAGTGCAAAAGATATCAGGTTCACAGACTTAGTGAAAATACAACATGTCAGGATTTAACATCAGGAAGCAATGTTTAGAGCAAGATAACAACATGCTACAGGAACATATCATGGCAAAGCAAGGCATGGCATGAAACTACACAAAGCATATAACAAAAGTCCCTTACTGACCATAAGCCAAAAGGGATCAGAAAAACAATGGCAACCTAAACATAGCAAGTTTCGTTAACAGATTCAGACTTAGCAAAAACTGGAACATGGCAAAAACAGAACGTAGGCATGTTTGCGAGCTCGATGCACTCACCACAAGGCATTGCATGACAAACTAAGCATACCCAGCAAGTAGACATGATAAATAAGCTAACCATGGCAAGAACACTCTCATAGCATGCATGGATCAACTACAACAACCTCGGCAAAATTGATTAACACGTAAACAATCTGCCAGGAACATTTTATAGCAAAAGTAGAGCAAGATTGAGTCATGCTAGGGTACTCCATAATTGCAAACAAAGACATGGATGGATAGAGCATAACAATATCTCAAAATCATCCTTACTGAATGCTCAAAAGAGGCATGGATCACTCTGTAGCAACAAGAATACATGGCATAAAAATATCATGGGAAATGACTTAGAAGATTTCTAAGTCCCTGAAATCAGCAACATTCACGAGAGCTACTTTGCATGCTTGTGCTAGTCACCACACAAGATCACAAAAATACATGGCATACACCCCTGTAAAGATGGCATGGCATACTTCAAAACACATGTAGGGCTCAAGATATAGGAGGCACACATTAAACATGGCAAAAATGACAAATGTCATAACTCTGATAAGAATCTGAAACTAACATTACATAGCACTCTTGCAACAGCATTTAGGGCATCAAGATGAACTCAAATGAACATGGTGCAATGGAATGAAATGAAGTACTCTCAGACGAACAATTTGATATGCTACACGCCCAAAACGGAGCCACGGATGCAAAGATATGATGAAGAAAAATGCTAAAAATACTGGGGACTTAGGGAAAAAGGTGACCTCCTAGGGTTCGTCAGATCTGGATCGCACGCAACCGGGTCGCACTCGCAAAGTCGCGGGGCTAATGGAAGCCGGTGGCCGAGCCACGTGAGCCCCGCATCGAGGTTCTCGCCGGTCGGGGGGGGGGCGAGCCGGGCGGCGATAGAGGAGACGGTGCGGCAGCAGACGCTGAGCGCGGCGGAGAGGCGGGCGGGCGTGGATCGCAGAGGCGCGGCAGAACGAGGCAGCGCCTGGTCGAAAAGGAGGTGGCCGCGTGCCGGCGGGAAGACGGGCGGTGGGCGCGCGAAGTCTGACCGGGCGCGCCGATAGTCAGGCAGCACAGAGGAAGCGGGCGGATGGGCCTCACGGGGCCACCCGGCCCGGTTGGGCGGGCGCCGCGAGTGGGGGCGCGACGTGGTCAGGCGTGGGCGGTGGGGGCGGCGATGTGGTCGGCGCGGACCGGAGGTGTCCAGCGCGCGGAGGGGGACGCGGCTAGGGTTAGGGTGGTGTTTGATCCGGGATTTTTCGGGGAGATGCCTATTTATACATAGAAGGAGCTAGGAGGCTCCAAATTGAGCACGTTTTCGGCCACGCGATCGTGATCGAACGACGAGATGATGGAGGGGGTTTAGGTGGGTTTTGGGCCACTTTGGAGAGGTGTTGGTATGCAACACACACGAGGCCTTTCGGTTCCTCGGTTAACCGTTGGAGTATCAAACGAAGTCAAATGGCACGAAACTTGACAGGCGGTCTACCGGTAGTAACCAAGGCCGCTTGGCAAGTCTCGGTCCAATCCGAGAACGTTTAACACCCGCACACGAAAAGAGGCAAAAGGGGACACCGGAGGACATAGGACGTGCCGAATGCAAAACGGACAACGGGGAAAATGCTCGAATGCATGAGACGAACACGTATGCAAAAGCGATGCACATGATGACATGATATGAGATGCATGAACAAAGCATGCAAAAAATGCACAAGACAACAGCGAATGACAATCGGAAGACACCTGGCGCAACGGTCCTCTGGGCTAACCCACAACACAGTCGGGCTCCGGAAAGCGGTGGACTTGACGTCGCCGGGCCATCCCCTCTGCCGCCGCTGCCGGCGGCACGCCGTGCCGAGCTCTGCGGGCCGATTGAAAGGCCTCACATGATCCACTTGCTCTGTCTGGCTACGCCGTTGAATGAGCGCTCGAAGGATCTCGAGTCTGCCACCCATGTGGGAGCGCACTGTCATCAGCAGCCAGTGTGCCCTCATCCGCCTTCAGCGCCAATCTCTTGACCAATGTGGACATGTCCGGCAACGAAGACCCGCATGAGGCTTCAACGGCAGCTTCCGGGCTTCCCGTGACGGCCACAAACGTGTGAGACTAAGCGGGCGAGCCCGTCGCCGACCACATGCAGATGCCCGCAGGAAGGGTGTGTCTCTTGGTATAGCGTCTGCTTCGATACAAGCTGTGATTCACGGAGGCAAAGCATCTGTCGATATGGCGGATATGCCGCGTCTGTAAGGGCCTCCGGCGAGACACCGTCCCCTCGTGGTCATTGCCCACCAGCGCGATTGACTCACCAGAATGGGTGCAGGGGGCGACCACCCGTCGTCGCCTGGGCGCAGCGGCTGTGAGGAATCACGCTTCTCGGGCCCCGGACGGGCCAGCCGCGAACCCATGGGCTAGAAAGGCACGTGAGGAAGCGGCAGAGGGGCGACGCGCCTGAGACGACATCCCGAGCCCAGCGGTATCACCGCAGGCGGCAGGAGGCAACTCTCGAGGTCAGCCGCGCTCAGAGCTACCGCGCGCAACGCTGCGCCCAGGAGAACGGGGCGGCTCTGGGCATTCACGACGCGGCTCTGACAGAACTGAATGCGCGCCGCAACGGAGAAGCGTCTCCGAAGAGCAGCAGTGATGCTTTCGGCCGGCTCTGACTGAACTTCGATGCGCTCCGCAAGAGGAAGCGGTCTCCAAGATGCAGCAGTGATGCCTTCCGGCCATTGAAACAGAGGAAGTATATCCCATAGATGAGTGAGTACCTTATCTTTATAGTTTCTCGAGTGCTGCTTCCCCCGGGACTATGGCTCCTCAGGGTCCCTTCTACTAGGGCGGCGAAATCTCCCGAGAAGCCACTTCCCCCTACTTCGAGTCCCCCGCCGGTCTTGGCGTGAGGTTGGTCGGAGAGGCAAGCGCACCCGCCTGGTGCCTCGACCCTGCGTTCTTGCCGTCCCTTCTTCGTGGCCTTGCCTGGGGGGCAGGAGGTGTGCCAAGGGCACCTTCCCTGGTTATTGACGGTGGCCGGATCACCTCGGTCTTGGCCTCTTCTTTGAGCAACAAGCCTTTGCCCATTCAGGCCTCTGCTGAGGCCCGAAGGGCGACCGAGAAGGCGCCAGCCTCCAACCCTCTGTTGGGAGGAAGCGAGCCACTTTTGGACTCCTTCGACATCCTCTGGCGTGGAGGACGGACCCGGTCGCACACTCGAGCTTGCGCGCAAGTGATGTCTACTACACAACCTTCTTCTTGTAGACGTTGTTGGGCCTCCAAGTGCAGAGGTTTGTAGGACAGTAGCAAATTTCCCTCAATTGGATGACCTAAGGTTTATCAATTAGTGGGAGGCGTAGGATGAAGATGGTCTCTCTCAAACAACCCTGCAACCAAATAGCAAAGAGTCTCTTGTGTCCCCAACACACCCAATACAATGGTAATTTGTATAGGTGCACTAGTTCGGCGAAGAGATGGTGATACAAGTGCAATATGGATGGTATATAAAGGTTTTTGTAAACCGAAAATATAAAAACAGCAAGGTAACTTATGTTAAAAGTGAGTGAAAACGGTATTGCAATGCGTTGAAACAAGGCCTAGGGTTCATACTCTCACTAGTGCAAGTTCTCTCAACAATAATAAAATAATTGGATCATATAACTATCCCTCAACATGCAACAAAGAGTCACTCCAAGTCACTAATAGCAGAGAACAAAAGAAAGAGATTATTGTAGGGTACGAAACCACCTCAAAGTTATTCTTTCTGATTGATCTATCCTAGAGTTCGTACTAGAATAACACCTTACTATACAAATCAACCAAAACCCTAATGTCACCTAGATACTCCAATGTCACCTCAAGTAACTTTGGGTATGATTGTACGATATGCATAACACAATCTCAGATTCATCTATTCAACCAACACAAAGAACTTCAAAGAGTGCCCCAAAGTTTCTACCGGAGAGTCAAGACAAAAACGTGTGCCAACCCCTATGCATAATTTCACGAGGTCACGGAACTCGCAAGTTGATCACCAAAACATACATCAAGTGGATCACGTGATATCCCATTGTCACCACAGATAAGCACATGCAAGACATACATCAAGTGTTCTCAAATCCTTAAAGACTCAATCCAATAAGATAACTTCAAAGGGAAAACTCAATCCATTAATAGAGAGTAGAGGGGGAGAAACATCATAAGATCCAACTATAATAGCAAAGCTCGCAATACATCAAGATCGTTCCGAATCAAGAACATGAGAGAGAGAGAGAGAGATGAAACACATAGCTACTGGTACATACCATCAGCCCGGAGGGTGAACTACTCCCTCCTTGTTATGGAGAGCGCAAGGATGGTGAAGATGGCCACTGGAGAGGGATTCCCCCCTCCAGCAGGGTGCCGGAACGGGTCTAGATTGGTTTTCGGTGGCTACAGAGGCTTGCGGCGGCGGAACTCCCGATCTAGGTTTATTTCTGGAAGTTTGGGGTTATATAAGAGGTGTTGGAGTCGGGAACAAGTCAGGGGGTCCCCGAGGCGGCTACGATGTAGGGGGCGCGCCCAGGGGGTAGGGCGCGCCCCCACCCTCGTGGTGGCCTCGGGACTCTTCTGGCCCATCTTCGGTACTCCGTGGGCTTCTTCTGGTCCAAAAATGATCTCCGTGAAATTTCACGTCAGCTGGACTCTGTTTGGTTTTCCTTTTCTGCAATACTGAAAAACAAGGAAAAAACAGAAACTGGCACTAGGCTCTAGGTTAATAGGTTAGTCCCAAAAATCATATAAAATAGCATATAAATGCATATAAAACATCCAAGGTTGATAATATAATAGCATGGAACAATAAAAATTTATAGATACTTTGGAGACGTATCAGCAAGTGGGGTGCCGTCCGCCACGAGCTCTTCCGTGAGGAGATTGGCGCGCTGAGCAGGCTTGGGGAGGAACTCGTGGATGTTGACGCTCGTCTTGAAATCGAGGGCCTCCGGTTGGTGGACGAATGGCATCAACTGAAGGTGGCCATCAACCTCGGGCGCCTCCATCATGACCACGCTAGCGCGGACGCCGAGGCATCCCTCGCAACCTCGCGCGACACCAGCGCCCGAGCCTTGGAGGTGGCCAGGGAGGCAGACCACCACCGCGAGGTCACCGAGGAGCGCCGGCGGGAGCTCCAGGCCCTGAATGCCTCCCTGGAGCAGCAAGTGCAGGCGTGTAGAGCTTCCTTGGCGTTGATGAAGGGGGCGCCGTCCGACGCGGGGGAAATCTTAAGGCGCAAGGAAGCGTTGATGTTGGAGGCCACAGAGTGCTGCCTTGAGCTCGAGCGGTTGGAGACGAGGGAGCGTCAGGTTGCTCAGGCGGAAGATGCTGCCGGCGCACGCAGGGCCAAGATCCAGGAGGAAGTGGACCGCGGGGTGGCGGAGGCCCGTGCTGATCTTGCCAATAGGTACGACATGAAGCTGAAGTTCATGGAGGCCAAAGCTGAGGGTAGGACCACGGCCCTCAGGTCAAGGTTGGTGGAGTCGGAGCAACGCGAGAAAGCCGCTGCAGCTACCGTGATCTTCGTGCAGGCCAAGTTGGCCTCCGCCCGCGCTGAGCTGCTCCCGCTACAGCAGCGGGTTACCGCTGCTGAGTCCCTTGCATAGCAGAGAATGGAGGAGGCGATCCAGCGACAGATCCTGCTGCCCGAGCACACCCCATGCTCCGGGGCCTCAGGACGAGGGCCAACCAGGCGCTGGGCGCCATTTGCGACGAACACGCCCCTCACCCCCACATAGATGACTACGCCAGCCACCTTCGCTTCTTCACTGATGTCATGACGTGCCTGGAGAACCGGGCTGAGAGGGCTCGCGAGCTTGTCGAGGAGAAGAGCCGAGGCCTCCTCGGGCGCGTGTTTTCCCGCGTTTTCAGCCATCTCCAGAACATCAGTCCTGATTTTGACTTTGACGCCGCCATCGCCCCGGTGCCTGAGGTTATCCGAGACAACCTAACACGCTTGGTGGGCGACAATGTGGATGCTTTGGTCAGGGCCTTCTCCTCCGAGGACGATGCGGTGGTGGTCGTGGTGGACGAGGGCGGCACGGTTGATGATGGTGAAGACGGTACCAGCGACGCGACTGATAGCGAACCGGAGGACGCGGCGAGCGACATGTCCGACTGAGCCCGCACTCCTTTGTTTTGAACCTGCATGAAAAAGTTTGTGCAGGGCCCCTTAGGGCGTAAGAGCATTTTGGGGAGGGGATCCCCTCATGTAATCAGACTATTGTTTTATTTCTTGAACCAGACTTAAAGCATGCTTTTGTAAGCTTGCAAGGCCCTTGCGGGCGTGCGGCTACAATTTACCTTGGCCCAAGCAGGCATTACTCTGATTTGGTTGCCGCGGATGTGTATTCTCTCGAGGGGAGTCCTTCGCGGGCTCTCGAGGCTTGGGGCTCCTGAGGAGTCTTCTAGTCTGTCCGAGAGGGCCTCGCGAGGAGCGAGCGCCAGTCATGGCGGGGTGCGCGCACGGCGCGTGTATCCAACGCCTAGCCCCCACTCACGATGTGCTCGGAAGGGGGAGGTGGCAAACGCAAACCTCAAAACAAGGCACGAATCCAGAAAACTCATGAAATTAACATGAATGAGAAAAGACACTCCCCGCAATGGCCAATGAAAATACGACTTCAAATTCAAATCCAAAGGCCACAAATTGAGCTACAGAAAAAGGGGGTTGAAAGCAAAAGGCCGCATCCAGCATCTAGCTAGTCTTCTTGTCTTCTCACTAGCGCGGAGCCTAGTGCCCTTGCCGGCCATGATCTTAGTAATCGGGGGACAGTGTCGACGGCCAGCGCGGGGCATGGAGCTTCCACTAGGACGTGGGCGGGAGCCCCCGAGGCCCGAGGGCGGCCATCTGGAGACTCCGGGGAGTGTAAAACCCCACTCATTATTACGTGAGAGTGTCACGGGTGGAGACCTTCACTGGCACGAGCCTTGATTAATATCACCAGACAAGGGCCCCGCCTTGCGCCACCCTCGACCACCCTTGGGGCGTCCGGAAACCAGAACAAGGCCAAGGGGCATAAGTGACGCCAGCGGCGCCCTTGGCGACCACGGGCCCTCTGCCGGGGGGAGGGCTCACCAGCACCTCCCCGGCAGAGGACCTACGTCCGGGTGACGCCTTGCCCCGCGTGACATGGCGGTGGGCCTTGCTCCGGACCCCTTCCGCGCAGCCCCTAGTGCGCCGCCCCTGGCTGGGGTGGGGCTGCAGCGCTGGGGGGCGCCATCCGCCGACATGGCCTGGTCCACTTGCGACCCATGGTTAGTGTAAGCCTACTCCTGAGTTATCAGCGGTACCCTATGGTGGTTGCCGTTGGTGGGGTCGGCGAGGCTCCTGGGTGGCTCGTAGAAGGCCTTGGCTTCCAACATCTCTTCTTCCCAGCCCGGCTTGTAGAACGTGCAGGGGTCGTCCTCTGGCGCATACTACTGATTCACCATGCGGGGCACATAGGCTTCCTGGGCTGCCTTGCCGGAGCCTCCGCCAAGGCACCCCGCTCCCCATGCTGCCGAGCCCGGTGTGCCTTACTGGTGGCCATGGGGTGGCGCTCGATTGGGACCATGAGGAGCAATGCCCACGCCACCCAGGGGAGGCAAGAGCGCGGTCGGGTGCCCGAGACCGCCGGTCGTGCCAGTGCTGGCGAGCCCTCCTGGTGCACCTGGGAGCACGTAGGCGCAACGAGGCCCGCCGTGTGACCTGGCCACAACTTGAGATGTGAGTAGATAGTAGAAAGGTGGTGTACCCCTGGCCGCAGCATCCAATAGCTCGGCGACACGTTCCAGCAGCGCATCATGGCCGCTCTCCATCAACCGGCACCGCAGCAACTCCCGCGCCACCACGAGAGCGGCTCGCATGTTCGCCTATTCCCGTCGGGTGTGTGGCGTCATCGCTGCTGCATAGCTCATGGATCTTGCGGTGGCCCGCGTGCGCCGCGGCATGAGGGTGGCGAACGTCGATCCACGCTGCCCGCGTCCGTGGGAGTTGGGCGGCACGCGGGCCGCTTGGAGTGCGGAGTTGAGGTCTTGTGGAACAGATGGAGGTGCTCGAGCTAGCCGGGCCGCCCAGCGGTCGGCCTGGGCGCTCGGATCATCAGACATCGGAGATGCAGGGTGACGGCGGATCGGTCGATGGGGAAGACAACCTCGGTGCACCCCTACTTGGCGCGCCAAATGTCGGATTTTGGGTTCCGGCAAAACCCTTGAGGTTCAAATACTGGGGTGTGCATGAAGATCTTTCCCCCCAGCTCACGCTCTCGCAACGATCTCAGAACCTAACTCGCCGAACCCGAAGAACAAAGGACACAGGGTTTATATAGGTTCGGGCCACCGATGTGGTGTAATACCCTACCCCAGTGTGGTGTGGTGGATTGCCTCTTCGGCTAAGGATGAATAAGTACAACGGAAGAACAGCCTCCTGAGGAGAGGTGTTCTTGGACTCGATGAGGTTGTGTGGTTGAGGATGGAATGGATCCGATCCAAGATGAGTTGCCTCCTACTGTGGTGGCTAGTCCTATTTATAGAGGTCCTGATACTCTTCCCAAATGTAGGAGGGAAGGGATCCAACAATGGCCAAATTTGAAGGGAGACAACTAGTACAAGTTATCCTGACAAAAGGTGGTCTTCTCCTGCCAAAGGCTTTGGTGGTGATGCCGTCCTAGGCTCCATGGTGACCTCCGTCCTGTCGTCCTTCTGGTCTTGGTTTTGTTGCACCGATATGCAAACCTTTGCCTAATGCCTCGGGACTCCTCGCCTGCGCCTGCCCCTTTAGCACCAAAGAGGAAACGAGGACACTGTGCGCTGGCGCCCGCCTGGTGCCCGCCTAGCCTTGGTGTCATGGCTTGCATCACCGGAACCTCGCGAGGTGCCCCTCTGAAAGAACATGCGGTGCCCCTATGTTTGGTTTTGGTAATTGATGACAATCTCTATGGACTAATGGTTGCCTTGAGTTATATTTGAAGGTTTTGTCCATAGGCTTTTCTTGGAGTACATGTGTTGGTTTCAAGGAGAGTTTGTGTCGACCAAGGTGCTATTCAAGGAATTATCCAAAGATTGGTCATTTGAGAGTTGAGCTTATTGCAAGCATGTCTTGAAGAAGAAGATTGTTTGATCATTCATGTTTACCTTCAAGACATCATCCAAATGAAGAGAGTTGAAAAGAATCAAGGTTGATCAAGACTAAGTCAAGAGTGAATCAAGTTGATCAACACACAAAGCGTACAAGATGTACAGAGGGATCAAGTGATCCCATGGTATGGTAAGCATTGTCCATTACGCTTTTGTGTACTAACCCATGGTCTTCATGAGAGTTCTTTGTGGGGTTAGGTTGCGGTGTGCAAATTCAAGTGAAGCATCAAGAAGAGATCAAATGCTTGAAGCTTGCCGTCCATTGTGGTGACAATGGACTTTTGAAGATGTGCAGAAGAGTGGCTCATCCATAGTGGAGTATGGGGGAGCAATCAACTAGTCTTCATCGAGCCAATGCAATCAAGAAAGGTGGTCCAACTTGAGGGAGTCAAGATCGTCATCATCTAGCTCAAGTGGACCATGTGCAAGGCAAAGGATTGCCCTTGATAGGTTTTCTATTTTACCGGTCTCATGATGGTAGTTGGGAGACTGGGTTATAGGATCGAGGGGAGTACTATCTAGGGGGGCTCTCGATGAGTAGCTCGATCGTATCATTCGTAGAGAGCTCAAACCATTGCATCCTTGCATCATCTTTCTTGGTTCTTGTTTGGTTCTCTTTGTGAGTCTTAGAGCTTATGGTCGTCTTGAAGACAAGCTTGAGTTCATCGAAAACGTAGTTCGCATGCGTCTTCTATGATGTTTTCGGTGTTGGAGGTTTTATCGGTCTTATCCAAGAAAGGGTTCTCACCTTTTTCTTATGGGCCTTTTCTCATTTGCTTCTTATTGATATTTCTATCAAGATTGTGTTAGCCCATGTCGTTAGCATTCCAACAAACTTGGTTTCGTTGAATTCGGAGTCCGTTTGCAGAAGTTGTGGCTGTTTTGGTAAAGGCTGCAGCGGTACTACCGTGGCTAGAGCGGATGTAATTTTATACTACCGCTCCAGAGCGGTACTACCGCGGCTCCCGAGCGGTAGTACCGCTCCAGAGCAGTACTACCGCGGCTCCTAAGCTGTAGTACCGCTCCGGACGAAAATCTCGTGTTTTGCTCAGCGGAAGTAGGCACGGAAGTATTTTTTTTGTACCGCTCGCAAGTTATAGTACCGCTACCATTTGTGGTAGTACCATGAGGTCGAGCGGTAGTACCATGAGGACGATAGGTAGTACCGCTCCGGCGGTTCTACTGGCCTTTTGCCTCCTCGCTGTTGTTTTTCAAAGGGGTACTTCCGCCCTAGCGGTAGCACTGCTCCTTGGAGCGGTAGTACCGCTCTATGCGGGCTGTGAGCATAACGGTTGGATTTTTCCCCACCTATAAAAGGGGGTCTTCTTCCCCAATGAAACACATCTCTTGAGCTTGTGTTCTTCCCCCATTGTTGACCTTCTTCGAGCTTGCTAACTCTCAATCCCTCCATGGATTCTTGCTAGTTTTTGAGGGAAAAGAGAGAGGAGATCTAGATCCACATTTCCACCAATCACTTTCTCCTCTATGTGAGGGGAACCCCTTGGATCTAGACCTTGGAGTTCTTGGTGTTCTCCTTCTTGTTCTTCCTCTCATTTTCCTCCCCAGCATTAGTTGCTTCGGTGGGATTTGAGACAGAAGGACTTGGGCACTCCGTGTGCCCTTGCCATTGCATTTGGTGCATCGGTTTGAGTTCTCCATGGTGATACGTGGAAGTGAAGTTTGAGAAGCTTATTACTCTTGGGTGTTTGGGCACCCTAGAGCTTGTTCCTCTTGGGTGCCTTGGCGCCCTAGACGGTTGGTGTTGTTCGGAGCTCAATCATTATGGTGTAAAGCTCCGAGCAAGCGTCGGGGTCTCCAATTGGGTTGTGGAGATCGCCTCGAGCAATTTGACGGGTACCGGTGACCGCCCCTAAGGGTTGCCAAAGTGTACGGGTTCGGTGACCGCCCCCAAGGGTTGCCATTTGTACAGGTTCGGTGACCTCCCTCAAGGGTCCCTTAGTGGAATCACGGCATCTTGCATTGTGCGAGGGCGTAAGGAGATTACGGTGGCCCTAGTGGCTTATTGGGGAGCATTTTGCCTCCACACCGCTCCAAACGGAGATTAGCATCCGCAGGAGTGTGAACTTCGGGATACATCATCGTCTCCGCATGCCTCGGTTATCTCTTACCCGAGCTGTTTACTTATGCACTTTACTTTGTGATAGCCATATTGTTTCTTGTCATATATCTTGCTATCACCTAGTAGTTTATCTTGCTTAGCGTAAGTTGTTGGTGCACATAGGTGAGCCTAGTTCTTGTAGGTTTTGTGCTTGAAAAATTAACCGCTAGGTTCATTCCGCATTTGTTCAAGCCTAAACCGTAATTATTTTAAAACGCCTATTCACCCCCCTCTAGGCGACATCCACGATCTTTCAATTGGTATCAGAGCCTCGTCTCTCTTTATTAGGCTATACCGCCTAGAGAGTAAATATGTCAACTAGGGGATTAGGATTCTCTGACACTCTTAGTTTCAATGGCACAAATTTTGATGTTTGGGTAATTCGCATGCTTAATCTCTTTAGCGTCATGGACCCAAATTTAGAGAGAATTGTAGATATGGGTTTTCTCCTCCAAAGGATCCCCAAAGATTATATTTAGAGGATGATAAAAACTCTTATCTTAATGCTCAAGCTTCTAATATGCTTTTCCATGCTTTGAGCAATGTAGTTATATTTCAACTCATGTCGTTCCGGGATGCTCATGATTTGTGGACGAAGCTTCAAGATAAATATGGTGTGTCCAAGATTTGTGGGGATGATTGTTCTCCCTCCACCTCCAGTCGTATAGTCTTCTCAACTTCTTCTACTTCACCTACATGTGGTTTGCCACAAGGTAATGATATGGTGAGTAGTGTTGGTCATTGCAATGATGATAGTATGCTTATTGTGGATGATCCTTCATCACTATCTTATTGCAATGCTCCTTCTTTGGGCTTTAACACTTCGAGCACTCCAAATGTTTCACATGCTTGTGTTGATAACCCTTGCATATCATGTAGAAATTGCTTGACTAAATCTCATGATGATATGTTTACTATGTCTTGTTACCATGATAAAAATGCATATATTTCCTCGAATTGTTGTGCTAACAATGTAGAGGAAACCCAGCACCCCATGGAACAAGATGTGGTCTTAAATGGTGCTTCAACAGATCCTACATCATCATCTATTGCGGTTTGCCTTGTGGCCAAGGCTTCTAAGGTATCTCCTACCTTGAACCCCAATACGTCTCTTGATGATGATGTTGATGCTAATAATGATGAGGATAATGATGAAGAGAATGATAATTTTGCCTCCTTAAAAATTAAGGGGGAAATGATTTTTAAAGCTCTTCATAAGTATAAAATTGCTCGTTCCAACTTCATGGAAATCATGTCTATTGCTATTGAGGGCAAGAATTATATTGATGAGTTGGAATCTCGTCTTGAGGAGTATGAGGTCACCATTGATAAAATGGAAGGTCATGAGCGTGATTACACTAATGAGATTGCGGACCTCTCTCAAGCTCTTGATCTTGAACAAACCACCAAAGAATCTCTTGAGGAGACTTTTGCTCTAGAATTATCTAGAGTGAAGGAATCTCATGATAGAGCTCTTGAGGTGGCCAATGTTTTTGAAACTAAAAATTCTAAGCTTGAAGTTGCTCATGTTAGACTCAATTTTGAGCACCTCGAAAATGGCTCAAGGGTCATCAAGGGTGAGCTCATCAAACTCACTGAGTCTCATGATCAAACTGAAGCTTCTTATTCAAAAGAGCTTGCTAAGTTGTGCTCTCCTATTGTTGTTAATGATGATGCTTGTGCTACTAACTATATTACTTGTGAAGCATCCATTTTGAAGGAGAACATTGAGCTACGGGCTCAACTTGAGTTGCTATCTAGAAACTATGGGAAATTGGAAGAAAGCCATGAAAAGCTCTCAAGCTCTCATGATGATCTTCTAGTATCCCATAATGTGCTAAAGATAGCTCATGAGGCCATCATTGCTAAGGTAACATCTAGTGAGCCTCATGTTGATACTAGCACTACTTCTAGTCAAAATGCTATGTTGCCATGTGCTAGTCCTTGTAATTCATCTACTCACAATGTTGGTAGATGTTGTGATGAATTGCTTTCCTTGCCTTGTTGCTCTAACGATGAAGCTTATACTTCCTCTAGTACTTGTATTGAGACTAACCATGTAGAGGAAATCAAAGAGCTCAGGGCCCAAGTCACTTCTTTGAAGGAAGACTTGGAAAAGAGTCATGAAGGGAAATTCACACTCAACAATATCTTGAGTGTGCAAAAATCCGCCGATGACAAAGGTGGACTTGGATTCAACTCCATTAAGAAGAAGAAGTCCAAGAGCAACAAGAAGAAGGGCCAAAAACAAGTCAAGAATTCGGCCAAGATCATTTGCTTCAAGTGCAAAATTGAAGGGCATCATGTTAAATCTTGCCCTTTGAAGAAGAAGGCCATTAGTGACAAGAAACAAGGGAAGCGGCCACAAGTTCACTCTCATTCTCAACCTCAAGTTGAATAAAGGCCTCTTCCCAAGAAAACTCAAGCTAATGCTTCTCAAGTTGAGAAATCAAGTGAGAAGAAAGTAAAGAGTAGACGTTGCTACCTATGTCGTGAAAAAGGTCACGTCGCTTCTGCATGCACAAATGGTACCTTATCCAACCCTATCCTAATTGATGATATATATTCTCTTGGGAAGGATAATGTTGGCAATGTGCTTGCCAAATTTGTTGGTGCTCAAAGTGGTGTCAAGAAAAGAACCATTTGGGTAGCCAAGCCTATTATGACTAACCTCTTAGGACCCAACTTGGTTGGGGACCAAAATGCTCAAACTTGATCAATAGGTGATATTGGAGGTCATTGGAGACGTGGCTACATTATGAAGAATTAAGGGGACTTCATCATTCTTATTGTCTCAAGCCAAGTCATACGGATTATCAATTTTCTATCTTATATCCAATGTTCCTCCTTGCGGTAACTCGTGCTTAAAGTGTCTACATTGATAGTTACTGCCCCTTTGCATGTTTGGTTTCGTTCCTTGCATGTGTTTGTATATGTTGTGCTTCCAACTTGATTATCTTGAGCAATCAAGTATGTGTGTGCTGGTTTGCACATCATGTACATGTGTGTCGTTCGTTGAGCCTTTGTGCATCTTGGTCATATCTTAGTTGGCTCTTGTGAGAGATTAATGGAATATCCCATTGTGGGGGAGTGATCTGCTTTCTGCACCTCACAATCCTATAAATGTGTGTACATGAGGAATACCATCTAGTATTGATATTAAAAGATTATCTAGTCGCTATGTGGTATGTCTTCTCATGAGAAATTCAAATTCTAAATAGTCCATTAATTATCTCTTGTTGGATCCTTTAATTGCCTCTTGTCTCTCTTTAATTGGTATCACATTATGGGGGAGTGATATGCTGTGTGTATATTACTAGCCTAGAAAATGTGTACATTTGAGATATTGTCATCTAGAGTTGATATTGTAAATTATCTTGTTCCTAGGTGGCATGTTAGCTCTACAAGTTGCAATTTGCTTTTTGTTTGGTGTGAAGATAATGTCGTATATCCTTGCTATCTACCACCGGGAATTATTTCCAAATACTTCTTGTCTTTTGACAGTTGGTACTCACTTGTGTGGTAGAAATTATTGATCATCTTTACATTAGCCTTTGCTTTTGTTTGCCTTATCCCTTGCCTAGGATTGTGTCAACTCCCATTGTATTCCATACCACTTGTGGATCTTGTTGTTTGCTTGAGCTTGTCTAGTGTTTGTATAGATATAGTGAAAGTGGTGATCCCATCTTGTGCTTTTTGTATTCAAATGCAAATTCTCCATAATGCACAATGCTTGGGGAGCTATCCTATTTTTCTTAGAACACTCACCTTGTGATCCTTTTCAAGTGTGTGTTGGTGGAATGCAAATCGTTTCTTTTGGTACTTCATGCCATCATGAAACTTTGTAGAGCACTTGGTTTGTTTGGAACCATTCTCTCTTTTGGGAGTTTGACATCTTTATTTTTGAGTGTGCCATTGGATATCTCATTCCTTGATGTATCTTTCAATTGATATCCTCCAAGTGATGATTTATTCATTTGGTATCTTTTCTTCACTTGGTATTTCTTTGTCATTTGGTATCGGTTCTTGAAAGTCTTGAGCATGCATATTAACTTCGTGTAGTATCTTTGGCATGCTTTCTTTCTTTGACCCAATATACAGGGGAAACTTCACCAAGTCTCAAATTGGATGAGATGTGCATGAAATTCATTTTCGTATCTATATGCACATTTTTATGTGGAGTTTGTCCTATGTATTGTTGGTTCTCTAACTCCTTGGACCCAATGAGTTTGGGTACCATTTTGTTTGTGTTGTTGTTCTAGGAACAATTGGAGATACATTGGAAGCTCGCCTCACTCACAAGGAAGGTGTTGTCATCATGTGCTTATTGGACTCGAGCTAGGATGATCAATGAACTACTCCCTCCGTCCCATAATATAAGAACATTTTTTACACTGGTGTAGTGTAAAAAAATGTTTTTATATTTTGGGACAGAGGGAGTACTATCTACCTTCAATTGGTATCTACTACATCCTTCCAATGTTAACTCGGTAACAAGTATCTTCATATTCTTCATGCACACATTTCTTGTATCAACCTTTTGTAGGTTGTATCATGGCATGTTATTCATTCATTCTTGTGATACTTGTTTGCTTTCTCAAAGCATCCCAACAATGATCTCTTGTTGCTAGTTGTGATGTCTTTGTTGTTCGTGTGTGGACTTCATTTATATACAATAAGACCATATCTAGCCATGAGCTATGCTTCCAAGCAAATATCTTATTGGTATATGTATGACCTCCCTTTGGATATCTTGTTCCTCGTGTTGTAACTATTTCGGGTGTACATCCTTCTTTGTAGATATATATATCATCATGATTTCGTTTACCTAGAATCTTATACACTTGAGAGAAGTTGCATATCTAGTTGATATCCTTTCTTTCACGGCCACCTTGTCTTTCTTATGTTATTTCTTTGGTGGCTCCGTGAAAGCTTTTGCCTTGAGTGCGTGTCTTATATCATTGCATCTTGATGTACTCTTGTGTGGTGAAGATTATTTTCCTCATGCTTATCTTTACGAGGATTTTGCCATCTTAATTGGTATCCCTCATCTTGATGAGGCTTTCATCCTCTATCTTCACCACGGGTTGTCACAAGCATAGGTTCTTTATATCCTTAGTTGTGAGGATCCGTTCGACTACGTCTGTTTGTCTTCTTTATGGAATCGTTCTTCTTCCTTGCAGGATCTCAGGCAAGATGACTATACCATCGAAATTACTTCTATCTTTGCTTGCTAGTTGCTCGCTCTATTGCTATGCCGTGCTACCTACCACTTTGCTATATCATGCCTCCTATATTGCCCTGTCAAGCCTCTAACCCACCTTTTCCTAGCAAACCGTTGTTTGGCTATGTTACTACTTTTGCTCAGCCCCTCTTATAGCGTTGCTAGTTGCAGGTGAAGTTGAAGTTTGTTCCATGTTGGAACATGGTTATGTTGGGATATCACAATATCTATTATTTTAATTAATGCATCTATACACTTGGTAAAGGGAGGAAGGCTCAGACTTATGCCTGGTGTTTTGTTCCACTCTTGCCACCCTAGTTTCCGTCATATCGGTGTTATGTTCCTTGATTTTGCGTTGCTTACGCAGTTGGGTGTTATGGGGACCCCTTAATAGTTCACTTTGAATAAAACTCCTCCAGCAAGGCCCAACCTTGGTTTTACCATTTGTCTCACCACCACCTACTTTTCCCTTGGGAGTTGCGCTCCCGAGGGTCATATTTATTATAACCCCCCGGGCCAGTGCTTCTCTAAGTGTTTGTCCAACCTGAGCGATGTCTGGCGCCCCCTGGGCAACAAGGGTCTATGCCAACCCGACGTCTGGCTCATCCGGTGTGCCCTGAGAACGAGATATGTGTAGCTCCTATCGGGATTTGTCGGCACATTCGGGCGGCTTTGCTGGTCTTGTTTTACCACTGTCGAAATGTCTTGTAACTGGGATTCCGAGTCTGATCGGGTCTTCCTGGGAGAAGGAATATCCTTCATTGTTCGCGAGAGCATGTGATGGGCTAAGTTGGGATACCCCTGCAGGGTTTGAACTTTCGAAAGCCGTGCCCGCGGTTATGGGCAGATGGGAATTTTTTAATGTCTGGTTGTAGAGAACTAGACACTTAACTTAATTAAAATGAATCAACCGCGTGTGTAGCCGTGATGGTCTCTTTCTGGCGGAGTCTGGGAAGTGAACACGGTTCTTGTGTTATGCTTGAACGTAAGTAGTTTCAGGATCACTTCTTGATCACTTCTAGTTCACGACCGTTGCATTGCTTCTCTTCTCGCTCTTGTTTGCGTTTGTTAGCCACCATATATGCTTGGTGCTTGCTGCAGCTCCACGTCACTACCCTTTCCTACCCATAAGCTTAAATAGTCTTGATCTCGCGGGTGTGAGATTGCTGAGTCCCCGTGACTCACAGATACTTCCAAACAGTTGCAGGTGCCAATGATACCAGTGCAGGTGATGCAACTGAGCTCAAGTGGGGGCTCGATGAAGATCGTGTTCATTGTGTTGTTTCGTTTCCTTTCGATCAGTAGTGGAGCCTGGTTGGGGCGATTGGGGATCTAGCATTAGGGGTGGTCTTCTTTTATTTTGGTTCTGTAGTCGGACCTTGATTGTATTTGAAGGAAATATTCCCTAGAGGCAATAATAAAGTTATTATTTATTTCCTTATATCATGATAAATGTTTATTATTCATGCTAGAATTGTATTAACCGAAAACATAATACATGTGTGAATACATAGACAAACATAGTGTCACTAGTATGCCTCAACTTGACTAGCTCGTTGATCGAAGATGGTTAAGTTTCCTAGCCATAGACATGAGTTGTCATCTGATTAACGGGATCACATCATTAGGAGAATGATGTGATTGACTTGGCCCATTTCGTTAGCTTAGCACTTGATCATTTAGTTTGTTGCTATTGCTTTCTTCATGACTTATCATATTCCTATGACTATGAGATTATGCAACTCCCGTTTACCGGAGGAACACTTTGTGTGCTACCAAACGTCACAACATAACTGGGTGATTATAAAGGTGCTCTACAGGTGTCTCCGAAGGTACTTGTTGGGTTGGCGTATTTCGAGATCAGGATTTGTCACTCCGATTGTCGGAGAGGTATCTCTGGGCCCTCTCGGTAATGCACATCACATAAGCCTTGCAAGCATTGCAACTAATAAGTTAGCTGTGGGATGATGTATTACGGAACGAGTAAAGACACTTGCCGGTAATGAGATTGAACTAGGTATTGGGATACCGACGATCAAATCTCGGGCAAGTAACATACCGATGACAAAAGGAACAACGTATGTTGTTATGCGGTCTGACCGGTAAAAGATCTTCATAGAATATGTGGGAGCCAATATGAGCATCTAGGTTCCACTATTGGTTATTGACCGGAGACGTGTCTCGGCCATGTCTACATTATTCTCGAACACGTAGGGTCCGCACGCTTAACGTTACAATGACAGTTTCATTATGAGTTTATATATTTTGATGTACCGAAGGATGTTCGGAGTCCCGAATATGATCACGGACATGACGAGGAGTCTCGAAATGGTCGAGACATCAAGATCGATATATTGGACGGCTATATTCGGACACCGGAAGTGTTTCAGGTGATTTCGGAGAAAACCGGAGTGCCAGAAGGGTTACCGGAACCCCCCGGGGAAGTATTGGGCCTTAGTTGGCCTGAGGGGAGAGAGAGGGCAGCAGCCCAGGAGGTGGCGCGCCCCCTCCCATGAGGAGTCCGAATTGGACTAGGGGAGGGGGGCGCGGCCCCTCTTTCCCTCTCCCTCTCCCTCTCTTTCCTTCCCCCTTCTCTCTTCCTAGTTGGACTAGGAAAGGGAAGTCCTACTCCTACTAGGAGGAGGACTCCCCCCTCCTTGGCGCGCCCCAAGGGCCGGCCGGCCTCTCCCCCTTGCTCCTTTATATACATGGGTAGGGGGGCACCTCTAGACACAAGTTGATCTTCGTGATCGTTCTCTTAGCCGTGTGCGGTGCCCCCCTCCACCATAATCCTCGATAATATTGTAGCGGTGCTTAGGCGAAGCCCTGCGACGGTAGAACATCAAGATCGTCACCACGCCGTCGTGCTGACGGAACTCTTCCCCGACACTTTGCTGGATCGGAGTCCGGGCATCGTCATCGAGCTGAACGTGTGCTAGAACTCAGAGGTGCCGTAGTTTCGGTGCTTGATCGGTCGTGCCGTGAAGACGTACGACTACATCAACCGCGTTGTGCTAACGCTTCCGCTTCCGGTCTACGAGGGTACGTAGACAACACTCTCCCCTCTCGTTGCTATGCATCACCATGATCTTGCGTGTGCGTAGGATTTTTTTTGAAATTACTACGTTACCCAATAGTGGCATCCGAGCCTAGGTTTTATGCGTTGATGTTATGCACGAGTAGAACACAAGTGAGTTGTGGGTGATATAAGTCATACTGCTTACCAGCATGTCATACTTTGGTTCGGCGGTATTGTTGGATGAAGCGGCCCGGACCGACATTACGCGTACGCTTACGCGAGACTGGTTCTACCGACGTGCTTTGCACACAGGTGGCTGGCGGGTGTCAGTTTCTCCAACTTTAGTTGAACCGAGTGTGGCTACGCCCGGTCCTTGCGAAGGTTAAAACAGCACCAACTTGACAAACTATCGTTGTGGTTTTTGATGCATAGGTAAGAACGGTTCTTGCTAAAGCCCGTAGCAGCCACGTAAAACTTGCAACAACAAAGTAGAGGACGTCTAACTTGTTTTTGCAGGGCATGTTGTGATGTGATATGGTCAAGACATGATGCTAAATTTTATTGTATGAGATGATCATGTTTTGTAACCGAGTTATCAGCAACTGGCAGGAGCCATATGGTTGTCGCTTTATTGTATGCAATGCAATCGCGCTGTAATGCTTTACTTTATCACTAAGCGGTAGCGATAGTCGTGGAAGCATAAGTTTTGGCGAGACGACAACGATGCTACGATGGTGATCAAGGTGTTGCGCCGGTGACGATGGTGATCATGATGGTGCATCG
This sequence comes from Triticum urartu, assembly GCF_003073215.2. Classification (NCBI taxonomy): domain Eukaryota; kingdom Viridiplantae; phylum Streptophyta; class Magnoliopsida; order Poales; family Poaceae; genus Triticum; species Triticum urartu. Next base: position 368,089,400 of record NC_053024.1, read on the forward strand.
AAGATGGAGATCACAAGCACAAGATGATGATGGCCATATCATATCACTTATATTGATTGCATGTGATGTTTATCTTTTATGCATCTTATCTTTCTTTGATTGACGGTAGCATTATAAGATGATCCCTCACTAAATTATCAAAGTATAAGTGTTCTCCCTGAGTATGCACCGTTGCGAAAGTTCCTCGTGCTGAGACACCACGTGATGATCGGGTGTGATAGGCTCTACGTTCAAATACAACGGGTGCAAAACAGTTGCACACGCGGAATACTCAGGTTTAACTTGACGAGCCTAGCATATAACAGATATGGCCTCGGAACACAGAGACCGAAAGGTCGAGCGTGAATCATATAGTAGATATGATCAACATATTCATGTTCACCATTGATACTACTCCATCTCACGTGATGATCGGACATGGTTTAGTTGATTTGGATCACGTGATCACTTAGAGGATTAGAGGGATATCTTTCTAAGTGGGAGTTCTTAAGTAATATGATTAACTGAACTTAAATTTATCATGAACTTAGTACCTGATAGTATCTTGCTTGTCTATGTTTGATTGTAGATAGATGGCTCATGCTGTTGTTCCGTTGAATTTTAATGCGTTCCTTGAGAAAGCAAAGTTGAAAGATGATGGTAGCAATTACACGGACTGGGTCCATAACTTGAGGATTATCCTCATTGCTGCACAGAAGAATTACGTCCCGGAAGCATCGCTAAGTGCCAAGCCTGCTGCAGGAGCAACACCAGATGTTATGAACGTCTGGCAGAGCAAAGCTGATGACTACTCGATAGTTCAGTGTGTCATGCTTTACGGCTTAGAACCGGGTCTTCAAGGACGTTTTGAACGTCATGGAGCATATGAGATGTTTCAGGAGTTGAAGTTAATATTTCAAGCAAATGCCCGGATTGAGAGATATGAAGTCTCCAATAAGTTCTATAGCTGCAAGATGGAGGAGAATAGTTCTGTCAGTGAACATATACTCAAAATGTCTGGGTATCATAATCACTTGACTCAACTGGGGGTTAATCTTCCTGTTGATAGTGTCATTGACAGAGTTCTTCAATCACTGCCACCAAGCTACAAAAGCTTCGTGATGAACTATAATATGCAAGGGATGAATAAGACTATTCCTGAGCTCTTCGCAATGCTAAAAGCCGCGGAGGTAGAAATCAAGAAGGAGCATCAAGTGTTGATGGTCAATAAGAACACTAGTTTCAAGAAAAAGGGCAAAGGGAAGAAGAAAGAGAACTTCAAGAAGAACAGCAAACAAGTTGTTGCTAAGGAGAAGAAACCCAAGTCTGGACCTAAGCCTGAAACTGAGTGCTTCTACTGCAAGCAGACTGGTCACTGGAAGCAGAACTGCCCCAAGTATTTGACGGATAGGAAGGATGGCAAAGTGAACAAAGGTATATGTGATATACATGTTATTGATGTGTACCTTACTAATGCTCACAGTAGCACCTGGGTGTTTGATACTGGTTCTGTTGCTAACATTTGCAACTCAAAACAGGGGCTACGGATCAAGCGAAGATTGGCTAAGGACGAGGTGACGATACGCGTGGGAAATGGTTCCAAAGTCGATGTGATCGCGGTCGGCACGCTACCTCTACATCTACCTTCGGGGTTAGTATTAGACCTAAATAATTGTTATTTGGTGCCAGCGTTGAGCATGAACATTATATCTGGATCTTGTTTGATGCGAGACGGTTATTCATTTAAATCAGAGAATAATGGTTGTTCTATTTATATGAGTAATATCTTTTATGGTCATGCACCCTTGAAGAGTGGTCTATTTTTGATGAATAGCGATAGTAGTGATACACATATTCATAATGTTGAAATCAAAAGATGCAGAGTTGATAATGATAGTGCAACTTATTTGTGGCACTGTCGTTTAGGTCATATCGGTGTAAAGCGCATGAAGAAACTCCATACTGATGGACTTTTGGAACCACTTGATTATGAATCACTTGGTACTTGCGAACCGTGCCTCATGGGTAAGATGACTAAAACGCCGTTCTCCGGTACTATGGAGAAGCAACGGATTTGTTGGAAATCATACATACAGATGTACGTGGTCCAATGAATGTTGAGGCTCGTGGCAGATATCGTTATTTTCTCACCTTCACAGATGATTTAAGCAGATATGGGTATATCTACTTAATGAAACATAAGTCTGAAACATTTGAAAAGTTTAAAGAATTTCAGAGTGAAGTTGAAAATCATCGTAACAAGAAAATAAAGTTTCTACGATCTGATCGTGGAGGAGAATATTTGAGTTATGGGTTTGGTCTACATTTGAAACAATGCGGAATAGTTTCGCAACTCATGCCACCCAGAACACCACAGCGTAATGGTGTGTCCGAACGTCATAATCGTACTTTATTAGATATGGTGCGATCTATGATGTCTCTTACTGATTTACCGTTATCGTTTTGGGGTTATGCTTTAGAGAGGGCTGCATTCACGTTAAATAGGACACCATTGAAATCCGTTGAGACGATGGCTTATGAACTGTGGTTTGGCAAGAAACCAAAGTTGTCGTTTCTAAAAGTTTGGGGCTGCGATGCTTATGTGAAAAAGCTTCAACCTGATAAGCTCGAACCCAAATCGGAGAAATGTGTCTTCATAGGATACCCAAAGGAGACTATTGGGTACACCTTCTATCACAGATCCGAAGGCAAGACTTTTGTTGCTAAATTCGGAGTTTTTCTAGAGAAGGAGTTTCTCTCAAAAGAAGTGAGTGGGAGAAAAGTAGAACTTGATGAGGTAAATATACCTTCTCCCTTATTGGAAAGTAGTACATCACAGAAACCGGTTTCTGTGACACTTACACCAATTAGTGAGGAAGCTAATGATAATGATCATGAAACTTTAGATCAAGTTACTACCGAACCTCGTAGATCAACCAGAGTAAGATCCGCACCAGAGTGGTATGGTAATCCTGTTCTGGAAGTCATGCTACTAGATCATGATGAACCTACGAACTATGAAGAAGGGATGGTGAGCCCAGATTCCGCAAAATGGCTAGAAGCCATGAAATCTGAGATGGGATCCATGTATGAGAACAAAGTGTGGACTTTGGTTGACTTGCCCGTTGATCGGCAAGCAATTGAGAATAAATGGATCTTCAAGAAGAAGACTGACACTGACGGTAATGTTACTGTCTATAAAGCTCGACTTGTTGCTAAAGGTTTTCGACAAGTTCAAGGGATTGACTACGATGTGATCTTCTCACCCGTAGCGATGCTTAAGTCTTTCCGAATCATGTTAGAAATTGCCGCATTTTATGATTATGAAATTTGGCAAATGAATGTCAAAACTGCATTCCTGAATGGATTTCTGGAAGAAGAGTTGTATATGATGCAACCAGAAGGTTTTGTCGATCCAGAGGGAGCTAACAAAGTGTGCAAGCTCCAGCGATCCATTTATGGACTGGTGCAAGCCTCTCGGAGTTGGAATAAACGCTTTGATAGTGTGATCAAAGCATTTGGTTTTATATAGACTTTTGGAGAAGCCTGTATTTACAAGAAAGTGAGTGGGAGCTTTGTAGCATTTATGATATTATATGTGGATGACATATTATTGATTGGAAATAATATAGAATTTCTGGATAGCATAAAGGGATACTTGAATAAGAGTTTTTCAATGAAAGACCTCGGTGAAGCTGCTTACATATTGGGCATTAAGATCTATAGAGATAGATCAAGACGCTTAATTGGACTTTCACAAAGCACATACCTTGACAAGGTTTTGAAGAAGTTCAAAATGGATCAAGCAAAGAAAGGGTTCTTGCCTGTGTTACAAGGTGTGAAATTGAGTAAGACTCAATGTCCGACCACCGCAGAAGATAGAGAGAAAATGGAAGATGTTCCCTATGCTTCAGCCATAGGCTCTATCATGTATGCAATGCTGTGTACCAGACCTGATGTGTGCCTTGCTATAAGTCTAGCAGGGAGGTACCAAAGTAATCCAGGAGTGGATCACTGGACAGCGGTCAAGAACATCCCGAAATACCTGAAAAGGACTAAGGATATGTTTCTCGTATATGGAGGTGACAAAGAGCTCATCGTAAATGGTTACGTTGATGCAAGCTTTGACACTGATCCGGACGATTTTAAATCGCAAACCGGATACGTATTTTTACTAAATGGAGGAGCTGTCAGTTGGTGCAGTTCAAAACAAAGCATCGTGGCGGGATCTACATGTGAAGCAGAGTACATAGCTGCTTTGGAAGCAGCAAATGAAGGAGTCTGGATGAAGGAGTTCATATCCGATCTAGGTGTCATACCTAGTGCATTGGGTCCAATGAAAATCTTTTGTGACAATACTGGTGCAATTGCCTTGGCAAAGGAATCTAGATTTCACAAGAGAACCAAGCACATCAAGAGACGCTTCAATTCCATTCGAGATTTAGTCCAAGTGGGAGACATAGAAATTTGCAAGATACATACAGATCTGAATGTTACAGACCCGCTGACTAAGCCTCTTCCACGAGAAAAACATGATCAGCACCAAGGCTCCATGGGTGTTAGAATCATTACTGTGTAATCTAGATTATTGACTCTAGTGCAAGTGGGAGACTGAAGGAAATATGCCCTAGAGGCAATAATAAAGTTATTATTTATTTCCTTATATCATGGTAAATGTTTATTATTCATGCTAGAATTGTATTAACCGGAAACATAATACATGTGTGAATACATAGACAAACATAGTGTCACTAGTATGCCTGTACTTGACTAGCTCGTTGATTGAAGATGGTTAAGTTTCCTAGCCATAGTCATGAGTTGTCATTTGATTAAAGGGATCACATCATTAGGAGAATGATGTGATTGACTTGACCCATTTCGTTAGCTTAGCACTTGATCGTTTAGTTTGTTGCTATTGCTTTCTTCATGACTTATACATGTTCCTATGACTATGAGATTATGCAACTCCCGTTTATGGGAGGAACACTTTGTGTGCTACCAAACGTCACAACGTAACTGGGTGATTATAAAGGTGCTCTACAGGTGTCTCCGAAGGTACTTGTTGGGTTGGCGTATTTCGAGATTAGGATTTGTCACTCCGATTGTCGGAGAGGTATCTCTGGGCCCTCTCGGTAATGCACATCACATAAGACTTGCAAGCATTGCAACTAATAAGTTAGCTGCGGGATGATGTATTATGGAACGAGTAAAGAGACTTGCCGGTAACGAGATTGAACTAGGTATTGAGATACCGACGATCAAATCTTGGGCAAGTAACATACCGATGACAAAGGGAACAACGTATGATGTTATGCGGTCTGACCGATAAAAGATCTTCGTAGAATATGTAGGAGCCAATATGAGCATCCAAGTTCTGCTATTGGTTATTGACCGGAGACGTGTCTCGGTCATGTCTACATTATTCTCGAACCCGTAGGGTCCGCACGCTTGACGTTACGATGACAGTTTCATTATGAGTTTATATATTTTTATGTACCGAAGGTTGTTCGGAGTCTCGGATATGATCACAGACATGACGAGGAGTCTCAAAATGGTCGAGACATAAAGATCGATATATTGGACGGCTATATTCGGACACCGGAAGTGTTTCGGGTGATTTCGGAGAAAACCGGAGTGCCGGAAGGGTTACCGGAACCCCCCAGGGAAGTATTGGGCCTTAGTGGGCCTGAGGGGAGAGAGAGGGCAGCAGCCCAGGAGGTGGTGCGCCCCCTCCCATGGGGATTCCGAATTGGACTAGGGGAGGGGGCCGCGGCCCCTCTTTCCCTCTCCCTCTCCTTCCTTCCCCCTTCTCTCTTCCTAGTTGGACTAGGAAAGGGGAGTCCTACTCCTACTAGGAGGAGAACTCCCCCCTCCTTGGCGCGCCCCAAGGGACGTCCGGCCTCTCTCCCTTGCTCCTTTATATACAGGGGCAGGGGGCACCTCTAGACACAAGTTGATCTTCGTGATCGTTCTCTTAGCCGTGTGCGGTGCCCCCCTCCACCATAATCCTCGATAATATTATAGCGGTGCTTAGGCGAAGCCCTGCGACGGTAGAACATCAAGATCGTCACCACGCCGTCGTGCTGATGGAACTCTTCCCTGACACTTTGCTGGATCAGAGTCCGGGGATCGTCATCGAGCTGAACATGTGGTAGAACTCGGAGGTTCCGTAGTTTCGGTGCTTGATCGGTCGGGCCATGAAGACGTACGACTACATCAACCGCGTTGTGCTAACGCTTCCGCTTCCGGTCTACAAGGGTACGTAGACAACACTCTCCCCTCTCGTTGCAATGCATCACCATGATCTTGCGTGTGTGTAGGAATTTTTTTGAAATTACTACGTTACGCAACAGTATTCTGGATGATGTAATGCTATATTTATGTATTGTGTGAAGTGGCGATTGTAAGCCGACTCTTTATCCCTTCCTTATTCAGTACATGGGATGTGTAAAGATTACCCCTCTTGTGACATGCCTACTATGTGGTTATGCCTCTAAGTCGTGCCCCGGCACGTGGGAGATATAGCCGCATCGTGGGTGTGACAAGTTGGTATCAGAGCCATCCCCGACTTAGGAGCCCCCTGCTTGATCGAATCGCTGACATTGTTGTGTCTAGAACAAAATGTTTTGAGTCTTAGGATTATATATATCGAAGAGTAGGATTCTTTTTACTCCTCAGTCCCTTCGTCGCTCTGGTGAGGCCTCCTGATGTAGAAGTTTTGACTCTGCTCTCCACAAATTTCACGAATTTTTTTTAGGATCACGCGGGTATCTTGGAATCGTTCGAATAGTCTTGTGATGAGAACATTGTTCTTGGTGCCTCCTGACATTTAGGGGTTGTGGCAGTGTCCCGGGGAGTTGAGCTCCGAGGTGTTGTCGTCACAATTTTATCGTTGCAGTTCTCAAATACCTGAGTTCGCCGACATCGAAAATCTCTTTTATGCAGTTATTGGTGAGATAACCTCGACGCCACCCAGTACTGGGGCGGGAGTTAGGGAGTATTACCATAACTCGTATAACAGATGCTTTTCGAAGGTTGAGGTAAATGATTTCCGAAGGTTTTTTGGTTATGTGTTGAAGGATGGATACAGCTGGATGTAGGATTTGCTAGTTTTGGGTGAGATATTATGCTTCCCCTGTATCCCCAACACCTGATTGCATAACTGGAAAGTTTCGGGAGTTTATAAGTGGGAATTCAAGTATCACGTAGGGTATCTTTCCAATAGACACATGATACGATATGGGATCTATCATATGTTCATTTCCGGCTTATTCTGCAAGCCAATCCTTTATTTTGTTTTCAATTGTGGTATTCGAGTTGCTTCGAAGTCAAATGTTGATCCTATACCTTTCCTAAGCGGTGTTCTCATATTCCAATGTGAACACCAATCCTTCATGATAATCGAGATTGTCATGTCAATCCTTTTCAACCGACGTGCTTCTCTTCAAGTGGATCCGATCATTTTCAACATCCGCGAGATCAACTCAAAGCCTTCTCAACGTTGTTCTTTCCACCGGCCCAAGTTGTCTTTTGTTTTACACACCCTCCCACCCTTTTTTTCTTCAAGGACTCGGATTTCTTAATCAAGTATCCATTTTATTGATGTGAAATTTCTTCATTCTTTTCCATCAAAGTTCTTACCTAGTGCTTCTCATAAAGATGCTCTACAAGTTCATTATTCTTCATTCTTTTCTTCTCCGGTGGATTCAATTCAAGCTTTGTCGATCATATCCTTTCCTCGTTTCAAATGTTTTCTCATGCCGGTGCACCTCTTAATCATCCATTTCTCGCTATTCAATTGTTCCGGGGTGCTGAAGATATCTCGAAGATTCGTGTTTCCACACTGCGTTCGTTCAAGCTCTTTCGAGGATGTCATCTCATTCAAGCCATTTAATTCAACCGGTACAATCTCTCTTCAAAATCGTTCAACGGTGTATCTTTTGAGTGGGCCCTAACCCACAGGTCTTTTCCCAAGATATTACCTGACTCTTCTAATTTTCTCAGAATTACTCTCAAATTCTTTTCAAAGTGTGACGTAAGAATGAATTGTCATCAGCCATATGTCTTTCTATAAGATCTTTCAAATTCTTTTCATCGTCGGTTCAACCTTTCTAATTTTCATTCCGGAGTGCCTCAACAATTCTTGGTGGTGTTTCTCATCGTCTTTCTCAACATCTGAAGACCGAAGACGAGTTTCTCTCAAATCTCGGTCCGTTCTCTCGAACATGCGTAGTTCAAGCTTGATGCCATCCTCTCATAATTGTTTTTGATTGTGAGAATTCTTTTCACCCATCCGGAGCAATTCAGGAGTCTTTTCAGTTTGATTCTGCGAAGGCCATCATTCCGGGTTTATTCATTCTCAGCTTTCAGCTCTCGTTCTCCAAATCATACCGGTGCATCATTCAAATATTCTCTAATCATCTCGTGATCTCTTCGTTCTCATGGATCAAAATTCACTCAAGTATCTTCGTCTCATTTTCTAATTCTTTCTGGTGAATTTTTCCTTGCTACTTTCATTTTCAATTCTTATGGTGGTTCGTTCAAGATTTCTCTTCCCCCGTTATCATATCAATTCATTCGTTGTTTCCAAATCCCACCGGTGGTTCGTTGAAGACCTTCCCAAGTTTGTGCAATATCTATCTTAATCCTTTCTACGAGAATAAGTAGTATGCCAAATCCGTTAGTTGTCATCAATTTAATTGATGAAGGATTTGTATAATGTAATTCTTATTCTTGTTTCATCCAAGTGATTAATTCCTTATTCTAGAGGTTCATCAAAATTCTCGGTTCGAGATGCTTCATCTTTTCTTACCGGAGTTCGCCATGGAGGCTCTACATGGTGGTTCATCAAGGATTCCTTTCATTCTTCAATTGTTCGTCAAGATTTCTCTCAAAGTTATGATCCGCCAAACTATAGTTCAAGCATTCTTCATCTTGCATTCCGAAGTGCGATTCTTTCTATCTTATCTTTTCGGGTGGTGTTATGTCATTCTTGACAATTTCCCTTCGTGTTTCATGATTCGCAAGTTGTTAAGAATGAGATATTTAAACCCATCATTTTCTATTCGTTATGAGATCCTTTGCAACCCATCAATCATTGCATTGGAGTTATCTTGGGTGATATTTCACCTAAAGCCTTCCCTAAGGAATGTTCCTCTTTTGTGATGTTTACCTATGATCCAAGTTTTCTTATCACCTCGCTGGAAGAAGCTTTCTATCTTTTCTAGCTCTCAATAAAATCTTTTTCCCGTGAGTGGCAGGTTGTCACCTCATAATTTTGAGATGTCTTCCATAAGCCCACGT